>NC_068383.1:8228843-8528843 GCF_023724105.1 Carassius gibelio
CCATTCAGGACACCTTAGCATCGGCCAGATTGTGGTAATCAGCTTTCCAAACAATGCAGTTTTTGTAGTTTGTCCCATTTGAATAGTGCCAAGTATAACGGTCTATATTGCTATATCAATCAATAAACAATCTGCAATCAGAATGTGTAGTTGTAAGAGGAACCAAAAAAAAAAAACTCCAGAATCGAACGGTTCCATTTATGTGAAACACATATTAACATTCTTATTTTCATTGAGACAATTATTTTCTTTGTCTAATAGTAGAGCCATAGTAGTTCTCTATTGGTATTCCTTCACTTTCACTAAAATGAGGAACATCATGCCTGTGTAGCCAACCTGTGCAAAGAAAAAAATGGTCAGTGCTATGGCTTAATTTCACTTTCTATCAACCTGTCTTGTTCAAAGTTCCTTTTGTAGATAAAAAAAGATGATTTGAAAATATCTTTTGCAGAACGAATGCAAAGGGGAACTAGATATCGCATGTCTGTCATAATGATAAGACTGTTGCAAATCATTCTTCCCTTGTAAATCATGACAGTGCTTTAACTCATATGGCTGGCTCACACTTCCCCAAAAGAAAAAAACAAGCACCAAATTCCAGTGGTATGCATGTGTTAACCTGGTGGTGTTTGCTAGGCCAGTGGGAACCAATTGTTATTAACTCTAAAAAGCCCTACAAAAAGATTTTTCAAATATACATTTCTAAGGCCTCTAAATTACCAACTTGATCAAAATTTTGCCATGAAACCTGTTGTTATCTGCTATACACGCCTTCTGTTGTCTGACTGATAGTTATGCATTTAATATATATTTTTTTTTAATCTTTTAATCTTTCAACAATTTTACATAAATAAGCTTAGGTATACTGTAACTGATTGTTACATTTCAAAATGAACTCTTACTGGATTGAAGCAACTTAGGTTTACTTGATTATCCATAGATTTTATTTTATTTTTCTAATATGAGTATATGAGTATCAAATAAGCTACATCAGGATTTTAAAGGAATGTGTATTGTTTATTTTCAATCATCATTAAATTGTGCTGCATTACAAGCAATCATTTTAAGATACATTGCAAGCAATCCGAATTTTTTTATACTTTTTGGACACATAATTTAACATTTAAATGACATATTTTGGTCAGTTTGGGCCTCTGAATAAAATGTAGGTGTTTCTTTTCTCCATAAGTATGATCTCCACAATCTCATTATATAACACACATGCAAACACTAAATTATTTACTAAATTATTCCATTGAATTTTTTTTATTATTTCATATGTCAGGTTTTACAGAGTTAAAAAAAAAAGCCGGGTTATCTATCATTTAATAATGGTTCGGATGTAGTGGTGCATGCTAGGGCTAGTGAATGGAGAGTTACATCTGGAAAGACAAAGGTGCGATTTAATTTTAATTATTATTTTTTTATGTCTGGGAAATATTAGTATACTTTAAAGGGGTCATGAACTGCCTTTTTTAAATGTATCGTTCTCTGAAGTCCACTTGTGTTATTAAGATTTTTACATCAAAAAACAACATAATTTGTCCTGTTTTGACCCCCTCTTCAGAACGGTCTGTTTCAATAGACATGGTGAATTGTAGACTTCATAATATATTCAGCAAAACATCATCTTTTAGTTTCAATCTTTCTGAAAAGCCTGCATCACATTGTGCCTTGTTTGTAAATTAATTCTATGAAAAATAGTGAACAAAGGCCAAGTTTTTACTGATCCACTCTTTCTAAGGTTGGGATCAGAAGAGAGGCAATGTAAAGAATATCAAGAAAGCTTGTTTTTACAGTACAATGACCTCTTATGTCAAAAGATCAAGGGAATTACAATGATCATTTTAATAAAACTGAAAATGAAAGTGATCTTTATGTCTGCACTTCTTCCTGTATTTGAATAGAGACTTATATCTGCATATAGTTCACAGACTGAATAAAACTGATTTGTAGAGATCTTCTTTAAAGTGTTCTGTTTTATGTCTGTTTGAGAATTGAACACGTCTTAAGGTAGCATCACTGTTTTAAGGCACGTGTTAAATGACACGGAACAAAGAAAACGAGATTGGCGCATTAAATTTTTTTACATTTATTTTTTTAATGTAAATGAGATATACAAATATGGGTCGCCGTCTGCAAATATTCAGACCCATCAAATGGTGCACTATCCACAGTCACCACAGAGATGCCACGTTAGCTATTAAATGTCGTGCTGTATCAGTTTTTGACATCTCCGCATTTTTCAGCGACTCACCTGTGGTTGATAAGACCGTGCTTGCAAAAAACAAAGACGAAGTGAAGTCCCAGTTCCAGCTTGCCGACGCGTTGTTGAGAATAGACACCCCGTAGTTGCTGGCCTCCAGCGCTTTGGACAGAAAACGCTCCAGCCTTTCCTCGGACAGACATTCGTGCTCCTGAAGGAACTGCCGTTTGATTCCTCTGAGCTGCTGGCGCAGGAGGTCTTCATACGGCAGCTCCACCGAGGAGAAAACCACCGCTCCGAATATGAGATACAGAATATAGCCGAGCACGAGAAACAGAAAATACCATGCAGATTTGT
Source organism: Carassius gibelio (assembly GCF_023724105.1). Taxonomy (NCBI): domain Eukaryota; kingdom Metazoa; phylum Chordata; class Actinopteri; order Cypriniformes; family Cyprinidae; genus Carassius; species Carassius gibelio. Next base: position 8,231,407 of record NC_068383.1, read on the forward strand.
TGCTCTGTATCAAGCGCACGCACGAATTACCGGTGAGGGACTGAAGCATCTTCAGCTTTAATATCAAATCCGATGATGATGATGATGTGGTTTAGATGCGTTTTAATGCTCGTGATTGTACAGGCTGCTCCGAATGCAGCGCGGAGGAGATGGGGCTCAGCTCGGGGACGTGACGTCACCAATAACTCGCCCACCAGGTAACATCAAGAGAGGAAAGATCATCGACTGTCTGTGCCGAGTTTAACATCCTCCTACTTGAATCATGATGGCAACCTCAGACAGAAGAGCAGTGATGGGAATAACGGCGTTATAAATAACGGCGTTACTAACGGCATTACTTTTTCCAGTAACGAGTAATCTAATTGATTACTCTTCTCATCTTAATAACGCCGTTACCGTTACTGCCAAAAAATGCGGCGCGTTACTATAACTGATGATGAAGCTGTTTTTTTTTTTTCATCAGACCAACTAGATCTCTGTGCGAGAGGCAAATACTTTTTTTTACTGTTCTTCCTTGGTTAGTGGGCAGAGCACGAGACAAGCGCATAAATGCTGACGATTGGCTGAGGTAGAGTAAAATTTCATTGTAAGCCAATCAGAGGTAGAGTTGGGCGGGTTTTCGAAAGCACGCATAGTAGTGATGGGAATTCGGCTCTTTTGACTCAGCTCACTGAAAAGAGCCGGCTCTTTGGCTCACAAACGGCTCTTTAAATGACTTTGACTATAATATTTCAATTTTTATTACATAATTATTTAATTTCTATAGGCTAAATTTGAAAAAATAGAGTTGGCTCTTCAGATATGCGAGCCAGCTCCCGAAGTTCAACTAAAAAAGCCGGCTCTTAGAGTCGGCTCATTCGCGAATCGCGAACGACTCATCAAAAGCTCATTCGCGAACGAGTCGATCCATCATCACTAACGCTCATTCGCGAACGACCCATCATCGGACAGGACAGGACACACAACGAACAACACAAGCCAGTCAGTCAACGAGAGACAGGTATGGCGACGAGCCCAAATAATCCAAAAGTAGCCTTCTCTAAATGGAAGTATATACATTACTTTTTCCTTCAAGAAATTAAAGAAACAATAAAAGGAAATATCAAAAGTTCCCAAAAATCTATCGTGTTATTTGCATTGATCCACTATATAAACATAATATCTACATACATGCCATTTGATTGGAGGCTAGTCTCACTTTGTCCCACAGCAACTTTTTTTTTTAGATGTGTGTACAATGTTTCATGTTTCTGTTAATAATGTATTGTATTAAGTGTCCATTTCATTATAATATTCAGATTTATCATAAATATTTGAACATGCACATGTATTTTAAGTTCCTTTAAAGAGGGGTAGAGGTGGGGTCACGTTTGAGCATTTAAAATTTAATTTTACTTGAAAGTAACGCAATAGTTACTTTCTTAAGTAACTAGTTACTTTAAAAATTTGTAACTGAGTTACTAATTTAGTTACTTTTTGGAAGAAGTAACTAGTAACTGTAACTAATTACTTTTTAAAAGTAACTTGCCCAACACTGCAGAAGAGGGGGTATAATATGTAGGCTACTTTGTATTTGTGCTAGCGATGGGAATCGATTCAGATTCCATTTTTGATTATCGGTAAAAAATAATTTTATTGTTATGAGGGAGAATCATTGAGTTTAACAGTCTGTCGCAAGTGATTGAATCGATTTATTTATTTTTTTTATTTATTTATTTTTTTTTTTTATTTTTTTTTGAGGCAGCAAAAATTCTGTCGAATAACTGGTCCTAATCTGTACCAATAAAAATACTCTAAACAAATGAAGTGGTAAGAATTTATTTATTAATCTTTGCTGCATGTTTTTGATTCACCAAAAAGAAACCGGTTCATGAGAGTCATTCTTTCGAGAACCGGACTAGCCTACTTTCATTGAGGCTTTTTGTTTTTGATTCACTTAAAATGAACAGACTCTTAAGAGTCGTTCTTTGGAGAATCAGACTATACGCTGTTAATATGTATGTTTTGGATAGACTAAAATGGTAGTCTCTTTTCTTTTCTTTTTTTTTCTTTTTTTTTCCTTTTTTTTTTTTTTTTTTTGTTTAAACATCATATGCACTTGCCTAATGTATGGGAAAAAAATCCCATATAACACATGGGATCTCATTTCATCATTCAGACTTTAACCTTATGTGGCAATAAAGATATATAGCTAAGCTTACTGATAAACACAAACTAAGTGTCACATATTTCAGAACTATGGCTCTGTCTTCTATAAACAGTGACAGTTTCATTCTTTCATGTGGCCTTGTGTTTCTTGAAGATGATGCAGACGACTGTTTCCAAGGTAACAGTCTTTGGGATGTTGGTGAGGCGGTGGAATCTGGGTTCTGATAGGCCAGCGGGGAAAAAGGTTAATTCACCAGTGTCCCAGCTCAGAGGGGTGGACAAAATAACATACAAATATGTCCAAATTTTGTCATGGGAAAATACTTTGTAAAAAAGTAATGACAAAAAGTGTCAAACAGACTGAGTGCATTAATACAGTGACTAGAAATTGCAATAAGTGCAGGCACAAAATAACCTCAGGATAGAACGAGCTTCTCTTCTTAACAAAAACTTTATTGTGAGTTGAAATCTCTGGCAAGGGTGTTATTTAAAAGCAACGTGTATAAAAGAAATAACTTGGTGTAGTGCAAAACATGTGCAATGGGAAAAAGGTGATTTGATTTGGTGATTTTGACTTGAGTCTTCCTGATATCAAGATGTCTAGCCTTATTAGACAAACCAATTTATACCCAAACTTTAAATTCTGACCAACATCAAGCAAGCCTCCTGTGACTTTAATATGACTTTTTTATCCTCTTCTTTGCCAGGCAGTACAGATGCTAAAAATGGAGGCTGTTCTACTGGGAATTTAAACCTCTGAGAAGTAAGATGTTATGCAGGAGGTTGATTGCAAAGGTTTTTTTTTTTTTTGTTTTTTTTTTTTACTACTCGCACAATGTGTAGATGATCTATTTGCTTAAAGCAGGGAAAATGTGTGTGTTACAGGACCATAACCAGACTTTGACTAGGGCAAATCTCTCTAGTATTCAGATAAGAAATCAGTATGGATATGGTCAGTATGGATTTTGCAGTGAATTTAATCTACAGTAGACTGCAGCAGTGTTTCTTTGCAATAAAGTATCCATACATTGTCTACCTAAACAATAAACAGGTCTACACTAAGACAACATTCTCAATCCTAGAATCCATAATGTCAAGTCATTATAACTACCAAAAAAAAAAAAAAAAATTACCAAATAAACAGACATATTGTTTTCAGACATGTATAGAAACATATGTTTTATCATGTAGAAATTCCTGCAAATTGTGGCTTTTTTTCAGAGCAATGGAATCTGAGATCACATGATTATGTGTTAATGAAGCATTCTTATGATTTGTTGTGGACAGGTTTTCAGGACAAATACAATTTCAAATACAATAAAGTTTACCATTATTAACCACAGCAAGTAAGTTTTATTGCTGCTTGAATGTTGGAAATCCCTAAACTGCACTCGTCACAAGCTCTGCATGATTTCAATGACTTTAAAGGAGTCTAACCATGGCTCTATTTTGGACCTTTTGACCTTAAAGGAAAAGATTTAAAAAAAAGAGTCAATCTCTTTTAACATGGAAACAAAAAAATATAAAAAGATAATCATAATATTGTAAATTAAACAGTGTGTGTCTAACATGTGCAACACTGGGATCCTCATGAATGGCACACTGGGTCCCAAATACCCCCTTTTTGCAGTTGGTTCTGCCCATCTTCACAGAGAAGATGTATTTCAGCCCAGAGACAACCTGGAGTGTTAACCAGAAACATGTTCACACATAGTCGGACCAACCCTGAGATAAAAAAAAAAAATGTCTGGCGCCCAAAATTCATAAAATAAATAATTTGTGGTGCAGCCTCCACTGTATCAAAATCATGCTGGAGCTCTCTCTCTCTCTTTCTCTTTCCAAGTTTCAATATTTATTGAACATGTCTATCAAATCGCACCTGAACAATCCTTTACTCTCTTACCTTATATAAAATCATTATTTTCTTATGTGAAGCATATAATATAAATAACGTTCAAGTTGATGCAAACAGTTCTGTTTTTCCTCTTTGTTCAGCTGGGTACAATTTTACGGTTCTGAGATTTCACACAATTCTAATTCTAATTCACAAATCTTTACATGCCATCATCATGACAGCGTTCTTCTAGGTCTGCCTCTTCAAGCACCGTTTTTGTAACCGTGTAAGATATCAGCACAATGGCGCCACTAGGTGGGAAAATTCGATACAACACCCAACAAGAAGACAAAAATTATTAATTTATAAACAAGAGGGCGAAAAGTGATAACCCAGTTCTCAAATTTTCTGCGTTAGGACATATGAGACTTTCTAAAAAATAAAAATATTATGTTGTATTTACACTACTTTTTAAAAATGTAAATACACAGCTGTCTGTTACTAGACACACACTGAGGCTGTCATGACATCTGGAATTCACTGTGGTCCAGCCATCTGAAATCAGTTTTTCTAAAATGACCTGTAAACTGTAATCCTCATCTTAAGCTGCTTAATATATTCATGTCAGTCATTCTGTTGTATAGATTTGACAATCTGCAATAATCTCCTAAAGAAGAATTTTTACATATAGATCCCAAAAAGGGGATAGCTATTTGACCCAGTTTTTCATGTGTGTAATGATGGGTATTTCTTTTAGTAACATTTTGAAATTGCAAGCTGTTCCCTACATGAGGGGTTTTATCAGCTGATGGGCTTGAGATAATAATAATAATAATACATTTTATTTATAAAGCACTTTACATTTTAAAGAAAATCTCAAAGTGCTACAATAAAAGCAGAAAAAAAAAACACAATCTAAAAATTAAGTTAAAAAAACAACTGCCAACTAAAACTAACAAAATTAAACATAAAAAAAAGTTTTAAACATTGAAAAACTTTTTAAAAAGATACGTTTTTAAGTCCTTTTTAAAACCATTTGTCGTTTGTGGAGCCCTCAAGTGTTCAGGAAGAGCATTCCAGAGCCGAGGGGCCGCGGCACAGAAGGCTCTGTCCCCAATTGTACGGGACTTAGTCTTAGGGGGACGGAGCCGGTGAGTATTTGTGGAGCGGAGGGAACGTACTGAAGTCTGTGGAGTAAGGAGTTCTTGAAGGTAACTGGGGGCATTGCCATGGATGCACTGATGTGTGAGAAGGGAGACTTTATACTCAATCCGGGCAGAAATGGGAAGCCAATGCAAAGATCGAAGAATTGGTGTGATGTGTTCATATTTACGCACTCTCATCAGGATCCGAGCGGCACTGTTTTGTATGTGCTGGAGTTTCTGGATGCTCTTGCTAGGAATCCCGATGAGAAGAGCGTTACAATAATCCAATCTTGAGGAGACAAAGGCGTGAATGAGTTTCTCAGCATCATGTAGGGTAAGTGTGGGGCGGAGTCTGGCTATATTCCTGAGGTGGAGAAAAGATGTTTTACAAAGATGTTTAATGTGCGCCTCAAAGGTTAAATGAAGATCAAACTTGACACCAAGATTGGTGACTAATGATGATAGGGGAATATCCTGGCCAGAGAATGTAATGCAGGTTATGGAAGATGATCTGATCTGATGAGGGGAACCAATGAGGATAGCTTCTGTCTTTGAACTATTCAGCTGGAGAAAGTTATGAGTCATCCATGCCCTTATTTCCTCCAAACAGGCAGTGACTGTTGATAAAATTGTTGATGAAGTTGATGAATGAGTGTCAGTTTTGATGTATAATTGTGTATCATCAGCGTAACAATGGAACGAAATTCCCAAACGACTGATGACTTTACCGAGGGGTAACATGTAAAGAATGAACAAAATAGGTCCAAGAACTGAGCCCTGTGGAACCCCGCAATCAACAGCGTGTAAACGGGACCTAGAGCTTCCCATGGCCACAAATTCAGATCTATCTGTGAGATATGACTCAAACCAGCGCAGGACGGTGTTATTGAGACCAATAGAGTGGTGCAGCCGTTTAAGAAGTATACCGTGGTCAACGGTGTCAAAAGCTGCAGAGAGGTCCAAGAGGACAAGGAGTGATGGTGAACCCGCATCAGCTGTCATTAGCAGGTCATTTGTCACTCTCACTAAGATCTAATTTAGTTGTTGTAAACATGATTTCTGTTGAAAAAAATCATATTGTGCATCGTTCAAAACTGACAGATATACATGTGAGAGTAATTAAAAACATTATATTTAAAAATCACTTTAGGATTTTTTGGAATTACTTCAAAATTTCAGTTCAAATCAAAGCAACATGTAATTGTCGTTGATGTGGTCTGATATTTAAGCAGGAATTGCTGCTCAGCTGGACTGAACTTGTTTGAAAGCTAACATATTTTTATTGAATGTGCATGCTTTGAGAATAATTAACTAAGGTAGCATTTATTAGAGAATTATCCACATAAGTGACAAAATAAAAAACAACAGTGCATTGAAAACATTCTTTAATTTATGATCTGGGCAATGCCAGGTATTTCATCATTTATAAGCTCACATGTGCCTCTTGTTTATTATTGGCATTAAAAAACATAAGTGTGGCCTGTCTACTTGTGCCTTGGATGTGATACCCTCCTGATTGATCTCCATCATGGTTCAGTGAGTTTTTGAGTATTGTGTAGCTTTAAATGCATTAACCTGCTGCTGCACCCATATTGCTCTCTCAATCTCGAGTCATGAACTGACAACCAAATACATGCATTTCTCATCAGGATCAGGCTGTGCCTTGAGGCACTTCTTCATACATTTAGTATGAACAGGTGCTCCTCCTATACAGTCTATTGAGCTGTGTAACTTGACTTGTGTCCTTTTCTAATAGGCTCTGTTTTCCTCTAACAACACCTTTTCTTCTAAAAGATTCAGTAAACCTCAGCTACCTGTCAGCCATATCACCCTGGAGCCCAAGACCGGTTGCCCACTGAAGCTAAGCAGGGCCGAGCCTGGTCAGTACCTGGATGGGAGACCTCCTGAGAAAACTAGGTTGCTGCTGGAAGAGGTGCTAGTGAGGCCAGCAGGGGGTGCTCACCCTGTGGTCTGTGTGGGTCCTAGCGCCCCAGTGTAGTGATGGGGACACTATACTGTCAACATGCACCGTCCTTCGGATGAGACGTTAAACCGAGGTCCTGACTCTCTGTGGTCATTAAAAATCCCAGGATGTCTTTTGAAAAGAGTAGAGGTGTGACCTCGCATCCTGGCTCAATTCGCCCATTGGCCTCTGACCATCATGGCCTCCTAACAATCCCCATATCTGCTGATTGGCTTCATCACTCTGCCTCCTCTCCATCAGTAAGCTGGTGTGAGGTGGGCGTTCTGGCGCACTATGGCTGCCGTCGCATCATCCAGGTGGATGAGGAGATACCCCCTGACTATGTAAGCGCTTTGAGTGTCTAGAAAAGTGCTATATAAATGTAAGGTATTATTATGTATATTTAGTCATATGATAATATATGCATCAAATTTATGTGGTATTTTGTGCATTTACACTGAGAAAAACTAGTAAAATTTACACATATTTTTAAGTAAATTTAGAAGTTGCAAAAGTAAGAAAAGGTTTTCTTCCTATTTATTTCAGTACATTTTTCAAAGTTGCAAGTAAATTTTCATTTTACATAAAGATGATTTAAGTAAACCTAACTTGATTATTCAACAAGAAATCAAGTTATGCATACATATATATTTTTTAATTTCTACATTAAATACATTCTACATTAAAATGTAATTTGAGAATTTCATTAAAAGCTTTGAATACAATAAATATATTTTTTAAGAGTGGCTATGAAAAGTCTACCCACTGTAAAAAAAAAAAAAAAAAAAAAAAAAAAAAAAAAAAATGAAAAAGAATGAATCCAAGAAAAAGATATTGTCAGATGTCAGATATTTTTCCACCTCTAATGTGATATTGAAACCAACAGAATTCATATAATAAACAAACAGAACCTTAGAAAATAATAAAAATATGAAATTAGTTCACGTAAAAAATGTTGTTTATTATAAAATATTTGAATTATAACAATTGTTATAAAAATAAAGAAAAAATATGAGAACATAGTTGTTACTATTAGCCTATTAGATTTTTTTCCAACGTGTACAGAAGAGCGACAGTTACAAAAGAAACATGCCCCTTGAAATTGCATTATTATTTAAGTGATGTGAAGAAAGCATTCGTTCGCCCCTTGCACATGCACATCAAATCTGGCAGCTGGATCTTTTGTAAGGTGTTTTTTTCTGCAGTTCCTGGCTGCGTCTGAACGGGGCGGCCGTGATCCGGTCTGTACTGCGCGAGCTGCCGTAGAGTGTGAGTGTCACTCCCTCATCAGCGGCTCGCTGGAAATATGGCGTCAGTGCACACACGGGCGAGCCTCAACTCTGCAGACGGATAGAGATAGAAAGTGTGCACCGGGACTCGTATCACACCCCAGTCTTTGCAAAGTCGACCCCTGTTTTCCTGGACATGTTCTGATTCATGCACGGGTGAACGGAGAGCCTCCCGTCGACTCGGTCCCGGTTATGGAGCCTCCGGATGAGAACAGGTAAAGGAAGCGCATCAGAACCAGTCAGTTTGTATTAAAGTCTGTGTGTCTGTGTGCATATATGTGCGTGTGTGTGGTCGGGCAACTACACAGCCGGGATTCAGGACACGCTGCCAAATAGTGCACCCATTGAGACCGTATTGGGCGCGACTAGAGCGCATGCGCGCTTCAGCTTCAACCCGCTAGTGTTGGGAGTCCGAGTCATTTCCGCGAATCGTTCGCTTCAACAGAATTTAGATTCCGCAGTCTTTTATGGCGTTGCATATTTCAAGGTTTAGAAATAGCCGTTTATTACGTGTATTTATTTAGTTTTATTAATAAGGGTATCTATTTATGTATAATTCAATGTTCAGTTTGTTTCAGCCATGATTTAGCTCATTACAAACACAAATTTAAACTGATAAACTTCTTAACATTTGAATAAAATGCTATTTATTGTAACTTTTTTTTTGCGCTGATAGATCTGGAAAATAATAATAGTTAACATATCTGCTATTAAACTTAGATTTATTTTGCCACATCCTTAGTTCATTCAAGTTGGATAAATAAAGACTATAGATAAAGGGTCTTTGGTTCAATGCATCTCATTATAAATCATCATCCTTGTTATTTCTTGATTCTTGATTGTCCGAGTAATTAGTTTACCCAAAAATTGTGTCATAATTTATTCATTAAAGTCGTTTGAAACCTGTATGAGTATTTCTTAAAAATAAAATATTTTGAAACTGTTAGTGGCACACATAGTATGAAAACTCTTTTTTGAAATGAACTCACTTAAAGAGTTATTTAGGAATTTTTTGCCAGGAAAAGTTTTAGAATTTTGATCACGTTAATGTAAAAAAATCTTGTGTGATATAATTTTTTTGTTTGTTTGCTGGTATTTTATATGGCGTTAAATAAATAGATAACATACTCTGGCCGATTCAGTCCAGTTCAACAGTTGTAAGCAGTTCAATCACTTCTTTGAAAAGAATCGACTCACTAGAATGATTCATTCACGAATCAGACATCGCCGCAACTAGCTTCCTGCCACAAAGTGATCCCGCTTTGCAGCGCAACACTAAGCAGAATTTCACATCAAAGTTGCAAACTTTTTGTACAAGAACTAAAAACAGCTTCATTAAATAAGCGTATGCACGATTATATCCGTTTCTGTGGGGAAAACTCAATGTTGATGGAATCGAGCCGACCTGTGGAAAAGGTAAAGAGATCGTGCCTCTATGTGCAAGATCATTGTACCCAGCTAGCGCGCGAGTTATGTGTGGTGTCCCTCTCTCTTTCACTTTCTGCAGTGTGCCTTTTAAAGTTTCGGGAATGAGTTCCATTTCAGTTGCATGGACAGATCACCGGTTATATCCGGTTTCGATCTCAGCGTTCGATTATACATTTTGAGATTGTCGGTTCAGTGTTCAAGTTTGTTTGCATCATTCCTCGATTGCAACTTGAGTTGCAGAGAACCCTAAAAAACAACACACACTAGGAGTAAAGTTGGACATTGATCCGATAGCCGGTATGAGACAAACAGCCGTGATTAAATATGAAAACTCCTATGATATGAGTCAGATTGACACACACTCCCTCAGTGAGTTGAGGAAATGTTTGATTTGCTATTCCCAGAATCACCCTGCTGCTCTCTTAGCAGGAATTCTTGGGTTTGACGTGCAACATCCAGTTTCTGAGTGTTGTAATCGGGGAATTTAGTTGTTTGTGTTGGTTTTTTTATTCATTCACTGATGTTTTGATTTCTTTTGAGAATCTGATTAGCTTGTGCTGGGATTTTATTTTCATCCATATCTCTCGTGCCTTTTTTGCAGTGCATTATTTGCTGTCATTATGGTGTGTTCTCTTGCATTTGAGTCTTTCTGTTTAAGATCAGGTTCAGAAAGTGTTGTTTGCTCACTGCCATGTGCACAAGGTTTTAGCTGATAAGCCCAGTGGAATGTTTTGTTTTCTTAGTTTTGTCTATTAAGACCCCACGCAACGTCACCAAAAGAGTTTGCCCTGAATGCCTGGCAACAGCTTGTCAAGAATGCCTTGTTTTGTCTCTTTTTTTTTTCTGCTATCCCCACCCTTCCTAGCAATTCCTCTTGATAAACAACTTCATTGGTAAGTGTTAAAGATAGAGATAACTTAGAATGCAATATCAGTGATTTGTTGTGCACTTTAATTTCTGTTTTATCATGCAGTTAATGTGAACTGGGCCACTATGAGGCGAACTATAAAATCAGCTTGCATAGCATTTGTTGGTTGAAAATTGCTTAGTGTGTCAAGAATGCATTTTTTGGCCTTGTGTGGTGACTTAAGGTCAAGTCGAACAGTACGTATGTTATTCAGTACTGTTATTGATTATTCTGCAGCTGTCAAGCAAGCAATTCTTCCGTATAGTTGTTTAACTTGCAGAACTGATGTTTTGAGGTTTTACGTCAGTGTGTAGCATGCTGTAAATCCCCATCCCTGTTCATTTATGACCACAAGCATGTCTCAATTCCAGGATGTGGTGCACTAAAAGAATGTTGACCTCGCGTCCTGGAGGCACCCATGGCTGGATCTCATTAATTTATTTCTTTGCACAGTCCATGGTGCAGTGCATGTCTTATCTGACTTTGAGAAGCATTGTTTCTCCCTTACAGCTTTCATTACCAAGTAGATTAATTGTTTAAAGTATGAAAAACAAATGTTTTGGTCTGATTAATTGTTTGTCATGAGACAATAGTTTTATCAGGACAAACTTTGCAGGACATGGTTTATAAGATGGACCCAGGAAAAACGGAATCTTTTATGGAGTATTGTGTATGCAAAATATAAATAAGTTGAATTTTATTAAATTTTGCATTTATATTTGTATTTATGGAATTCTGAATCTTCTCTGCCAAGCTTATCCGCTTGTGGAACTGATATGGTATTAAACGTAAATACAATAATTAAATATAATCAAGGCATGCTTTTTTACTAAACGTGCATCATTTTCATTAATATCTGCAAAAATAATGTAAATCAATATTAAATAAACAGCAGTATACATTATCTACTCTTATGAAAGCATGCAAAATCACATGCAGTTATTCCAGTAAACATTTTTGCATGATGTAAACAAGTAGTTGTTTTGAACTGAATAATTTGAACAGCTGATTCAGGAAAATGAATTGAATAAAGATGTTGAAAAGAGATGATATTAAATATATAGATGATGATATTTAAAAATTTAATTTACTTTATACTTTTTTTGAAATAAATTGGACTTGTGACACAAGCAGTTCACACAAAATTGACCTACAAGCCAAATAAAAATGGTTAGATTTTTTTTGTCATGTCACTGCCAATATAATATTGATAATGTATTAAATATTGGATATTCCTGACAGCCCTAGTAGTTGACACAGCTGTGCTCTGAAGCCACACATGATGCTTTTGTGGTTTATATGCATGTCTCTGATATTTCTTTCCTCTATGTGGTATTTTGGTTACAAGGTTAGTATTTTTGGTTTGCATGTTGGCCAAGCACCTGCATCTCTCTGCCCAGCAGAGCTTCAGCCCACAGTGTCCTCTTTTTGATTTGTCTTCAGGAAGGAAGGGCTGAGATGTAACACGGATCATCCCAAAGCAATCACTTGTCTATCTGAACTCCCAAAACAGTCTTTAGTTTCTCATGTAATACCTTCCATTATGCTTTCAATTGTCCAAAGAGGGTGTGCCCTGGGGTGGATGTTAGAATAGCGGCTTATGTTGAGACTTCAATGCAGAGGTATCGGCTAGACAAGGTTGGTGGATTTTCATTGGTTCCCCATACAACACTCATTCCATTTTTCTCTGCATGCTTATGTCTTAATGTCACCCACCCACATGCACACACAAACACTAAGTCATTCTGCCTTGCAGCTGCAAATGGTCATTATGTGGACACAGGAAATGATATTGTACAAGTCTGTGGCATAGTGATGGGAAATAGATCAGAGGAAGTAGCTTGTTTTAAAATTAGAGGAAGTCTGCTTTAGCATTCCTGGAACTCACTTTTCTTAATGTGACTTTGTGCTATTATCCACTTCATTCATCCACGGCCAACGGCAGCCACTCCATGCATAAGATGTATAGACTACAATTATAGCAATGAATCATAGATCTAATTTGTGCCTATAGAGATCTTATTTAAGAGGCCAACCTTTAACTTTACAAGCACCATTACGTTTAGTCAGTTTGTGTCATGCAATTATAGGAAATGTGTTTTCTTGCATAATGCAGATACATTCTTAGCATGGAAGTGCGTGTATGTTGTGATATGGAAGATGCAAATCAATAAGACCAAAACCTCGAAGTGCTGCACTTTTGCTGCTTTCACAATAAGGAAAATGTGCAAGAATGTAGAGTCTTTCTGGATCTTGATTGGTAATACAGTTTAGTAATGGTCTGAGTGCAATGCTTTTGACTGCAGTAGGACATAATTCTGACAGGCCATGGAAACCAGTTTACATTTGCACGTTTCTAGATACTTTTATCCAAAAAATCTTACTGAATTCAATTTACATTTATGAATATTCACACACTAACTATTTTGAAAGCTCTAATGTGTAAATTTGGAATAAAACACCAGCACCAAACAGAATTGCAAATTGTTTTGATACATTGTTTTCTTCTCAAACAAACGGCTTGCAGTTTTATCTGGTGCTGCTTACGATGCAGAAGTTACACATTTGACCATTTTAGTTTTCTTTGTAGGCTCCGATTCAGAACCACAAATGCAAAAATCCAAACCAGAATCATTTCCATTCGTTGAACCTTCACGTCTCTGAGGAAATGTTGAGTATCAATCGCATGACGACATGAGCTCAGAGAAAAACACTCAAGGGAACATCACAGGCCAGTGGAGTTGTTTACTAACAATGTCTCTGGATTGTGTTTCCAGGGCTTCTGGGGAAAGGTCATTTTGATTGAAGTTTGGTGCTTGGGCTGCAGCTAACAACTGTTTTGATAATCAATTAATCTGTTCGATTTAAAAAAAAAATATTAATTGCCATTATGATTTTTTAAAATGTAATTACATTTTGCAAATACACACTGCCATCTTCAGTCAGTGAGATTTAAAAAATAATAATAATAATATGCTTTTATTCAGCAAGGACACATTAAATTGATCAAAAATAACAGTAAAGACATAATGTTACAAAAGATTTTAAAAAAAAACATCAATTCACCTGTGTGTCAGTGGTGACTGATGGTGCCCAATCAGGTCTTCATGTGACTTGCAGGGCTTCAATCAGTCAGCCTGTGGCTCAGCAGGGATGTTGTCCGCCTGTTAGAGAAGGAAGTGTGTGAATGTGTGTGTGTGTCTGTGTGTGTGTGCACATGTCAGCGGTAACAAAACATAGCTCGCAAGGGCTTATGTCAAAGTTACGTGATTCAAAGAGTGTGGCGTGGCTTACTATTTTGGTTTTGTCTGTGACATGATGTTCTTTTAGGTTTTGGCCACGACCGTGAACATCCTTTGAAAAAACGATTCCATTTATTTTCATTCTCTCCCTATATTCATCACAAGTCCATGTTTCTTCTTCTTCTTCTTCTAAAAAAAAAAAAAATCTACATTGGATTTTTATTTTTCCACTAAAGGGAAAAATTGCTAATACATTCCCTCCTTATCAGCTTGTAAACCACCTTATTTGCCAGGGTGAATCTTAAGAAAAGTCCCCCCCCCCAAAAAAAAAAGAAAATGTTGTATGAATATTTTTTTTAAAACATAGTAATACAATACAATAAAAACAGTTGTGCTGCCTAAAGGTAGGGTGGGCAATTTCAGAGAGGCTAGCAATAGCAAGCTTTTCCACTTGCTTCGGTACGACTCGGCACGGCTCTGCATGGCTCGGCTTGCTTGCCTTTTTAACTGCAGTTAGTAATGCTTGAAAGTGGGAGGGGTTATAGACCAGTTGCGCCGCCTCTACTGCAGTGGTTCGGTGTCTCATGTCGCAAATCTGATGACGCTGGTATTGACTTGCAGTGTTAACATGTCACATTTTAGTATTGGTGTGGGTGGGTGCTTTTGGTATTGGAGGTGTTACTATTTAAGTGAGCTGTACCATGGAGTGGAAAAACACCAGAAAGTGAGCCGGTCCATTTTGTTCACTCTCCAAAGCCACGCCGCATCCAAAACACATGAACATGCACAGGCAGACCAGAGCAACATGAAAAGAGATGGCGTTGCTGGAGGGTTGAATGCAATGCTGTCCGATTACATCATGTCTCATTTACCGGTGAGAAAACCTTACCACAATGCGCACAATATTACAATGATAGCACCTTCCATTCACGCTTGGTCTGCAATGGTGTAACGGAATGCACTGATGATGTATCATACCTGCATCAAAAGGGTGCTCGGAAATATGCAAATACATATGTTGACAGACAGGAACAACAGCCAGTCGTAGCCCTCAGGCCGATATATAAATACATATGAATACATGTAGACCACTTAATTTAGTGATTGCTTTAAGGATTTGAAGACCCTTTCAACCAGCTTAACAGAAAATCACCTACCCAGCCTTTAATATCTTTGTGGAAACACTGATACATTTTTTTCAGCTTTCCTTTATCAAAAGTTTAAAATAATAAAATGTATTTTAAACTTAGAATTTGTGTTTGATCAATTTAAAGCATAGTTACTCAATTGATTTGGGGGGGGGGGGGGGGGGTGTTTACCATTGCAAACTGAACTGCAAAGCCCTTATAAAGAGTTGTACACTGTTTTGCCTTTGATCGTGTTCAATTAGTGGGAAACTTTATGGGGCTCAGGACCATTTTTTTGAGTGCCCTCCACCACGTCTAGCGAGCATGTTATAATGTAGAGGATCTTAGTGGGCCCTGTTCTGTCCTTATTATAATTTTTGAATAAATACTTAAAAATGTCTCTTTAGCATACTGAGTATTGTCATAATTTTTAAAAACATTTAGAATTTCAGCAGTATCATTCATTCCTAATCCTATCACTGGCTGCGACCAGCCATTAGATTGTTAGACCATTTGGTCCACGTGTCGCTCACACACAATGAAGCGCTGCAGGCTACAACAATGACTCCAGTGGCGGATGGGGTCAGAGTTCACTGGCCTCTCTTGACTGCAGTGAGGCAGATGTGGTCAGCTCTGTTTATGGCCCTCGTGAAAGGCTGTAACATTCCTCTGCTGTATAGTTTGTTCAAGATATCCTTGGACGAGCTATTCAGTAGACTTGAGCTGCATATGCAGCCATAAATCAACAACTTGTTCCTTTTGTGCATTATGGGGTTGCATGGCGCTGCCGTGGTGTTCCTGCAGGTTGGATGCCTTTCAGTGGGATGATGGTACAGAGGTGGAATTCTTTAGACCTTTCTGCTCTAGTGCTCAAGCAGCGTTCAATGGAGATACGTCATAGCAACCAAACAAACAGCCAAAGCCAGGCTGATTTCATTATTTCCTGTGTCATTCCTGAAGGGTTTGGTCACTGTTAGACTCTGCCCAGGGCTGCACCTTCAAACACAAACACTCTGTCACTCTCCCAGCAGTACATATTTAGAAGTTATGGAATCCTTCTTATTGCTTGTGTGGTCAAGTGTTTAGAATTCATGTCATTGCTGTGCTCATTATTGAAAAAAGACAGATCAGTTTGCATGCAACGTGTGTATGTGTTTAAGTGTAGGGCTGCACGATTGATCAAAGTAGCTGAAAGCGTGATATGGCTTAGCGCGATTATCAGATCGCAAAATCTGCAGTTTAATTAAATAAATGTACTTGCTGCATTGCAATTTGGTGTTTTAAACACTATCCGCTCATTATCTGGAGATGTTTTTTTTTTTTATTGTGTTTCAAAACGGCTTGGCTTGCAGAAAATGCTGCTCCTCATGAAGTCATCTCTGCATGCACTGTGAGTTTGGGTTGTTTATAATGTGCATTTGGGAATGCAAAATGTGCCAACTATCTTCTCAAACTTATAAGAAGCGCTATTAAAGTTTATAAATATTTGTATTGTATTTATACAGTTTTACTTTCAAATAGATTCAATTATGATGATTATTTTATTATTTTTCTTAATTGTCTTTTATTTTAGTTTTATGTTTAATATTACTATTATTAATAAATATTATATTATAATTATACTGAAATATAATCATCACAAAGTTTGGGCATATTGTGCAGCCCTAAAAACAAGCACAACAAACCTGGAGCGTTAAAAACCATGCAATTGAAATTTTTATCAGAAGAGTCACAAGTAAATTTTTTTCTGCAACTTGTGCAACCATAGTAGATGGTGCCAAAATGTTGCTTTTTTTTTTAAAGTGATGCGAGTCAGCTAAATGTAAATGATGGGTCTTGGGGTGGTATCCATATGTTTAGTGGCGGCAGCGGTGGGGTGCAGTGCAGGGGGTCAGACGGGCTGTGTCTGATGTTCTGGCACGAGGACCACAAACTGCAGCAGGTGTCTGGGGGGGACTTTTGGGCTGGCTGGTGACTCCCTAGGGGATTGTGGGTGAATTTATGCATGTGAGGGGCCAGATGGATGATTCTGGCTTTACTTTTAGTGGTCTTTTTGAGTGGAAACACTGATTAACTCAACCAAAGTCTGACCCCACAGTGATCCCTTTCTCCATTGCTTGACAGTGGCCCTGTATCAGTATCATTTTCCTCCCACACACACAGACATGCACGTGTCCAAATACACCTACATACACAGTTTGTCTCTGCAGGATGGCTAGTTTTGCACTAGTTAGCAAATCAGTCCTTTTTTTGTTTCATTGTCTAAGGGACGAATGAACTCTTCTGATTTATAATCCTCTTAAAAACTGTAAGACCCTCAGTGTTTTTCTTGACCTTGCTGTGCATTTATTTTCTTAGGTTCTGCTTTATAATCTTATTTGAAAGTGAAAGTGATGTGATGTGTAGCCAAGTATGGTGTTCATCCTTAAAGTTTGTGCTCTGCATTTAACCTGTCGTGGTACTGAAGGTGGAAGAAATAGCTCGAACTCTAACCTGTGACTTTTGGGCTGCAGGTCTGACTCTCTAACCGTTAGGCCACTACAGTCCCATATTTTAGATTTGTTGTGATTTCTGTTCAGGCTCAAGGACTCGTCCAAAGATGTGCCCCAGCAGAACACTGAGGTGGATGAGTCTTGGGACGAGCCCAGCCAGGAAGAGGAGACTCTCTACAGCACCTCCCCTCCCCGCACTCCTCGGCAGATGAAACGGATGTCCAACAAACACCAGAGAAACAGCCAGGGGTCAAAGGGCAAAGGTGAGAGCCCTTAACTTTAACTGAAACATATGGTGGGCTCCCATATGTAAGATCATGTTGAATGAAAATAAAGAAAACTGTAGTACCTCTAGCACTGATATTTAATTATTAAGGGGAAAAACAATTATTAAAATTAAAGAGTAATAACTAGGACTGCCACTATGTGGCACAAAATTGTGTTTTTTAGAAATATTTTTGTTTGTGAAATTGAGCAGAACCAGACAATATTTACAGTGTTGTGTCTTAAATGCAATAAAAAAAAAAAGAAAAAAAAAAAAAGAACCTTTTTACTTAGTTAAAAGTAGTTTAAAAAAGTGTTGTATAAAATCAGTTTCACATTTGCAGTTCTTCTGCTTGTGTGATATTGCTAATTCATGTCATGTGATGTAATGTAAGAGAAAACCCCATCCAGGGGCATCTTTTGCCCTCATATCTTGAATTTTAGGGGCATATACTTGCATTCAATTAGGTTACATCACATAGTCAGTCATAGCCCAGCATATTTGTCAGCAACTGCATGTAATGTAAGATGACGAACAGGTCTGGGCCAGGTACATTAAATGTGTTGTTATTTTTAACACATTATTTTTTGTAATGTTCTATTATATTGCTTGTATTTAATGCAAGTAGTACAGTAAGGAAAAAAACAGACTATGTATAGAAGTATATTTAGATGCATCACAGGATATTATATTTTTTTACCTCATTGGAATAAATGATTTAGGTCATCTACCTTTATCTCTTTCATCAACAGAGAAGCCAGGTTCCTCCAGCCCGTTGTCTCAAGCCAGATCAGCCGAGCCTTCTGAAGAGCACAGCTACAAGCAGGAAAAGAAGCAGCGCTTCAACCAGCGCTCCAACCAGCGGGACAGCAAGAAGACATTCCAGGGCTCCTTCATGCTGGATCCGTTGTCCAAGACCAGTGCCATCGGCTCCAGAAACATGGATCCCCGCAAGCCCTACCTGAGCCTGGGCATGTTGCCTGTTCGCACCCACCGGCAGACCTCGCGCACAGACTGTCCGGCAGACCGCCTCAAATTCTTTGAGACTCTGCGGCTGCTCCTTAAGCTCACCTCCATGTCATCCAAGAAGAAGGAGAAGGAACAGCGAGGCCTGGAGAACATGGCCTTTATGGGCCAGAACAATGAGGTCATCTGGTTGGAGTTGCAGGCTTGGCACGCCCGCCGTAGCATCGCGGAGCAGGACCTGTACCTGTACACTGCCCGCCAAGCCATACCTGACATCATCAGTGAGGTTTTGCACTTCAAAGTGGACTATAGCAGCCTAGCCGGGCTTGAGAGCAATGCCTCAGTTGAGGAGAGCAACTCCTGCCATGATGAAACCAACTGCAGGAATGATTCATTTAGCTTTAGCACCTGCTCCACGTCCTGGGGAGAGATCGATGCTGCTGCTCCTTTTTCTTCGGCGCTGGAGTGCCGGGAGCACCTGCAAAGGCAGCGGGTAGCTTTCGATCAGGTCAAGTGGGTCATGTCGCTGTTAGAGTCGGTGGAAGCTCTGTACCCATCTCTGCAGACCTTGCAGAAGGACTATGAAAAGTATGCAGCTCGAGACTTCCAGGGCAGGGTGCAGGCGCTCTGCTTATGGCTCAACATCACTCAGGACCTGAACCAGAAGCTGCGTGTGATGGGCACCGTGCTGGGCCTCAGGGACCTCTCCCGCATCGGCTGGCCCATCTTTGAGATCCCCTCGCCTCGCTGCTCCCATGACAATGATGACAATGAGGTGGACGAGGATGAGACAGAGCCTACTGCTGACATTGATGGGGAGGAAAGGACCTTAAATGAGACGACCAGCGAAGGGGAGCAGTCACCTTGCCCCACGCCAAAGTTTTCACGTCTCCTGTCAGAGGAGGAGTTCCTCCCGATGGACAACGAGACCTGCTACTTTCCCACTGCCATATACAGGCCGTTTGTGGATAAGGCACTTAAACAGATGGGACTGCGTAAACTGATCCTCAGACTGCACAAGCTGATGGACCGTTCACTGCAGAGGTCCAGAACTGCTCTGTTGAGTCATGTGCCGGCTCAAGAGGTGAGAGAGCCGCTGTGGAGCTTCTGAATGCTGCTAGTTTTGTTGTGAACGTGTGGAGTATCGGAGAAAATGGGAAAACATTCATTTTGGCTTCATGGCAACCTGGAAAGAATGAGAAGCTTACATCATTACTTCACACCTTCATTTTGTTCCTTCTGTTGAGCACAAAAGGGGAACTGTGCTGGTTGCTCTTCCATGCAGTTGCTATGAATAGGATCTAAATCTTAAAGCTCCAAGAGTCAAATATGCAAATGTTTCTATTTATGTCTAGTGAGCTGTTTATCTCTGCAAATGGGTCACTGAGTCGGTGAATATGAGAACTAGATCAGTTAGATCATCAATCATTCCACCAGTTTCCTGTACTGCATCAGCAGATTTGTAAAAAAAAAAAAAAAAAAAGAAATTTTGTGCACAAATTAATCTACATCACTACGAGCTGAGTAACATAAAGTTGCGATGTGACAGAAGTGACATATCTTTTTTTTATTTTTTTATAGTGACACATCCGAGTGAAACAAAAAACAGAGTAAATGGAGACTTCATTCAATTAATCAGTTGTTGATTGGATTAAAGCAAATCTATATGTGAGCTTGCGGTCATTGTGAGTAATGGTTTGGGTTTATGCAGACTAAATGTTTTAAGTCCAGCATGCATCACCAGAGAAAAGTCTGTCCTTTTATCAGAAGATTGAAATTGATTAAAAACATTTAAATTAAATGTTTCGAGGTCAAAAAATTAAACGTATGCGTGGATGAATCATTGACAAAAAGACCAAAAACACATTTAGAAAGTAGGGTAAATGTAGGGTATGTATGTTAGGTGTGTTTATATAGCACAGGCGCCATGTAGACAACTTTCATGGTGCTATATTTGATTTTGGAGCTTGACAGTACCATTACGGTATTCATTTAGCTAGAGCATATTAAAAGTCGTGGCCAGGAAATGCTTCAGAAGCTAATCTGTGTTCTGCCAAAAGAAAGTCGTATAATTTTGGAACAAAATGAGGGTGAAAAAAGAGATTTATCAAGGGATTGGTGTCGGTGTTTTACATTCTTACCAGTGTCTCTGCAATATTTTGTGTTCAGTGTCTTCTGTTTCATGTTCCTAACCAGAATCAAATACTGAATTCCAACGTCCGTGTTCTCATTGCTCTGTTCCTGTTAGCTGTCAGCGGTCCCGGGTTATTCTTTGCAGCACTGTGACTACCTTCCAGAGCTCTCTCGTCATGTGTCTGGTCAGGTGGAGGAAGAGGCGGAGTCGGGACGAGTATCGTGGAAGGAGCTAGTGGACATGGACCTGCCCTCATTCCGGCCAGCCTTCTTGGTGCTTTGCCGTGTGCTGCTAAATGTTACTCACGAGTGCCTCAAACTGCGCCTTGAGCAAAGGCCTGCAGGGGAACCGTCCCTGCTCAGCATCAAGCAGGTCATTACTTACCTAAACCTACATGTTGAATATACACTGCTGTTCAAACGTTTGGGATTTAAATTAATCAAGAGTGACATTAAAGACATCTGTAATGTTAACAGGTGATTTCTGTTTCAAATAAATTGAGTTCTTTAAAACTTTCTATTCTTCAAACAAATCTTATATTCTTTAAAGAATGGAATGCAATCCTATATATATATATATATATATATATATATATATATATATATATATATATATATATATATATATATATATATATATATCACAAAATCAGCATGTTAGAATAATTTCTGAAGGATCATGTGATTCTGAAAACTGGAATAATGGCTGCTGAAAATTCAGCTTTGCCATCACAGGAATAAATTACCGTACAATAATAATAATAAAAAGAAATTTAAAATAGAAATTTAATTTATTTTAAATTGCAATAATATTTCACAATATTACTCCATTTATTTGTATTTTTTTCTATATTCTATATGTAAGATCCTATATTTAAAATTTCATTTTTATATTTATGCATTGCTTTGTTGATTTCTTAGTTTAGAGAATAACTGGTAGTGTTTATATGCATTTTATTTGATTGGTTATTATGACTTAAGGCTGTTTTGAAATGTGATGCCTTATGGGGACATTGTGTTTGACTGTCTTCAAGACTGATTTGTGTGTCTTATGTGTGTGTTGTAGTTGGTGCGTGAGTGTAAAGAGGTTCTTAAAGGAGGGCTCCTGATGAAACAGTACTACCAGTTCATGTTGCAAGGCGTCGTCACTGACCCCCAGGGTCTGCAGACTAATGCCAACATTGATGAGTTTGAGGAGGATCTGCACAAGATGTTAGAGGTGCGATTAGGACTGACTGGTGTTGTATTTCTATTAATGGTAAAATTATTTCGTTGTGACTCAGTGAGTGGTTTTCAGTGATGGCTGCTAATCGGTAGCAGGGATGTTTGCCCAGCTCTGTGCTTGTATTGTTTTATTTTATTTCTGTATTTTTTTTCGCAGGTGTACTTTGACTACATGCGCAGCTGGATCCAGATGTTGCAGCAGTTGCCTCAAGCCTCCCACAGCCTGAAGAACCTGCTGGAGGAGGAATGGAATTTCACCAAAGTCATCACTCCATACATCCGGGGTGGAGAGGCCCAGTCTGGGAAACTCTTTTGGTTAGTCTTATACTCTGCACACTAGCTGTACATACTGAATGCTTTCTATGTACCATAGAAAAGCATTCTATGGTATTATATTTTCATTGATCCTTGGGCTGGAATCCAGATCAACATCCATAACAAAGTAAAGTGCACAAAAAGCATCACTTCTTGTTCGTCTTTTCCAGTGATATTGCTGGCATGCTGCTAAAATCCACTGGAGACTTTCTGGACGCTGGCCTTCAGAAGAGTGGCAATGAGTTCTGGGAGTGTGCGGATGACAGCACTGCCTCGGATGAAATCAGGTGCGTCTGAGACTACATGAAATGAGTAATAAACACAGTGCTAGACTTATCAAAGCCTGCTGAACAGTCAACTCTTATTCATTCTAACAAAAATGCTTTCTCATCTAAATTCTGTAGAACATTTTGGGTTATAGGAAGAATAGAATAGTGAATGCATTTGGAATCCAATTCTGTTTGGTGCTGTAAGTGTCAGACACAAATGTAGGTGTAATATCTGTCTGAAAATGGTAGTTTTATTCAGCAAGGACACATTTAATAGATCAAAAGTGACATTAAAGACATTTATAATGTTCCAAAAGATCTGTTTAAAATAAATGCTTTTTAAAAAACTTTTTATTCATCAAATAATCCTAAAGAAGTATCACAAATTCTAAAATTTTTAGCAAAATAACTGATTTCAACATTGATAACAATAAATTGTTTCTTGAGCACCAACTTGCATATTAGAGTGATTTCTGAAAGATTGTGACATGGCTGCTAAAAAATTCACAGGAATAAATAGCATTTTAAAATGTACAGTATTCATTGTTATTTTACATTGTATTAATTTTCCCACAATTTTACTATTCTATTTTTAAGCAAAAGAGACATCTTATAAAAAGCTTACTGACCCCAGACTTTGTTATACTTTATTTAAAAGCATTTATCTCTATTTTTCTCTCCCTGCAGACGTTCAGTGATTGAGACAAGTCGCTCACTCAAAGAGCTCTTCCATGAAGCCAGGGAGAGAGCATCTAAAGCATTGGGCTTTGCCAAGATGCTGCGCAAGGTGAGTTTACTTGGCACTGTTTGCACTGTGGTGTGTCACTGTGATGGACAGTTTTAACATTCTTCTGTCTTCTACTCAGGATCTTGAGATTGCTGCAGAATTCAGGTCAACCACTGGAGTTCCCTCTCTCCTCCAAGCACTGAAGGCCAAAAATTATGTCAAAGTAATAAGACATTCTTCTATATTAATGATAATCTGCTATATAACAGATGGCATACATGTACTTAATAACTGTCATTGTGTGTCCCTTTTCTAGGTCCAAATCCCAGGACTGGAGGAGCTCCAGGTGTTCGTCCCTTGTGATCTGATGGAGCAGCGGTTGGTCATCTTGCAGCTGTTAAATGCAGCAGCTGGAAAGGACTGCTCCAAAGAGCCAGACGAAATCCCAGAAGATGAGGCGTATCTGCTGATGAGCAAGCATGGAGTCGGAGACTTGACCACCGGTGGTGCGTGGACTGAGTGGGACGGCACGGTGCTCAAACTAGTGCCTCAGGTGGAGACTGTGGACACATTACGGTCCATGAAGGTATGAAGTTACGCATATGATGATCTCAGTTGAACCATTCAGTGTTGTCAGTGTCAACTATCTACTGATGTTTTCACCAAAAAAGTGGGTATACACTACAAGTTAAAAGAGTAATTAAGATTAAGATGTCTTGTATTCTGATCAAGGCTGTATTTATTTGATTGAAAAAAACAGCAAAACAGTAATATTGTGAAATAATACTACAATTGAAAATAAGTTTATTATTATTTTTTTATATATATATTTAATTTCACTAACTTCCAAAAGCTTGGAATAAGATTAAAAAAGAAAAGAAAATTATACTTTTATTTAGAAAGGACGCATAAACTTAATAAAAAATGACCGTGAAGACTGAAATATAAAGCAGCAAAACTGTTTACATCAATGATAATAATAACCATTATTAGTAATTGAGCACCAGTAATGATTGAAAATAATTAACCAAGTCAGCATTTTAGACAGATTTCTAAAGGTTTACGTGACACTGAAGACTGGGTTAATGACTGCTGAAAATTCAGCTTTGCCATTATAGTAATTAATGTTGCTAACGAAGCTTTGTATTTCATATAAATGGCCTATATTAATCTATTTAGTCTTTTGAAGAACAAAAAATCTGTTTTGCAATTTTCAGGTCTGGAATAAATCCATGTCTTTGGAAAAAATGTCAAATAAATGTTCTATATAATCATTACAGCTTCTAATATGTCATATATGATTCCTAGGTGGACAATCTGTTGCTGGTTGTAATGCAGTCGGCCCATCTGGTGACACAACGCAAAGCTTTCCAGCAGTCCATGGAAGAACTTCTCACCCTCAGCCGAGAGCAGACATCCAGCCAGCCGCTTATCGTCTCTGCCCTGGAACAGCTCAAGGTGATGCAGACCAAACCCAGAAAAACCAAATATATTTTATGCTCCCAATTTCTGTTCTCTGACATATAAACTGATGTGTACTTTCTGACTGTCACAGTTTTTGGAGACCCACTTTCATATCATATCAAGCAGGGGTTTCAATCTGTGTCACTTAATACTGATCTAGTAAACAAATGAAGTAATGGAGTACATGCGCTTTCATACACATACACTTGGAAAACCCAGGCTTGAGGAGCGTAGAGACTTTCGGTTTTGCTCCATAGACATATGGAGTAGTTACATTACATGATGATATGAACACCCATAACAGTGCATCAGCAAATAGGATGTTTGCAAAGCAATTTTGGTTTGTGTTGCTCTTTTAAAGAAAATTTTCTGTGCTTTCAGAATGAGGCTCTCCAGCTGTGCATCAAAATCAACACCGCGATCGACCGTGTGGATTATATGTTCACGTCAGAGTTTGAGGCTGAGGTGGAGGAGACGGAGAAAGCCACACTGCAGCAGTATTACAGAGAGGCCATGATCCAGGGCTACAACTTTGCTTTTGAGGTACGAAACTATTGGGGTTCTGTGTATATGATTGCTGCACAGCACATTAAAGTCTGCTTAAAATGAGGAATTAGCAACAATCCAACTGATCCAATCAATTCCCTGTGGACAAATCAAGTTCCATTGTATATTTGTTGGCCATTTCTTTGTATACTTCACCATAGGGAAGAAAAGATGATCGCAATTTCTGTTTTTGTTTTCCTGCAGTACCATAAAGAGGTTGTGCGGCTGATGTCTGGAGAGTTCAGGCGGCGGATAGGGGAGCGCTACATCGCTTTTGCCCGCAAGTGGATGAACTTTGTCCTCACAAAGTGTGAAAGTGGAAGAGGCACTCGTCCAAGGTAAGCAGGCTCTGTTATAATAACAAATAGGGTCTTATGCAGTGTACTTCCTACAAAGACAGCTGCCTTCTAAGGCATCTTAACTTCAAAACATTAAAAGTCAATGGTTTGGAATGTGCCACTCATACTCATACTTCTGGCATAAAACTAGTGTTATTACCTCTCGGTTAATTAAAACCGAGTTTGTTCTGATACAGAACAGTGTTCTAATAAGCATAGAAAATATAGTACATAAGTTTTTGCATTTTCTGTAAAGGATACATACAGTGCTAAAAAAGTTTTCTGAGGACCCTGCATTATTCCTACAATTTGGAGCAGCCTTCACTTTGGGAGCGTGTCTGTGTTGCCTAAACATGCTGTCTCTATAGGAAGCTCACTAGGTTTTGGAGCAGAGCCAGTGCTTCATCCCACAGAGATTCTAATGTTAAAAGAAAATGTTTCCAGCTTCTCTATCAATAAATGCTATTTGAGGTTACATTTTTATTTGATCTCTAGGTGGGCGACGCAAGGCTTTGATTTTCTTCAAGCAATTGAGGCTGCGTTTATATCAGCCTTGCCAGAAGATGACTTTCTGGTGAGATTTCCCATACACTGTTGTTTTAATATGCGTTTTGGATTGCAATTGAGTTTATAGTTGTTAATCTTGTGTCCTGCAGAGTCTGCAAGCGCTGATGAATGAATGTATTGGGCATGTTATTGGCAAACCGCACAGTCCAGTCAGTAGTATCTATTTTGGTAAGTGTTCTTTTCCTCTGTGGTGTTTTAAGATAATTTTAAACATTAATTTTAAACATAAAAAAAAAAAAAAAGAATTTTTATTTATTCACACAAAAAAAAAAATTAAGGCAATTTGTAACAGTTTAGCAGTAAATCGATAATGGCATCTAGTGTTGTCAAAAGACCCGGTTCTTCAGTACCAAGTCGGTACTAAAAAAATTAAAATGTCATGGTAACAGGTTTCTTTAAGTACCGGTGGTACCATAGACAGTAAAAGAAATGGACACAGCGACCCCATTGGAACTCAATTGAGACAAATGAAGCCCAGTTTTAGCGTTTTTTAGCACTTCCGTTTCTGACGCGCAGACTCAAACAAAGCTTGACGACGTCAGCAACCTGTCTGCCAGATGTAAATCTTCTAAGTGGCTGTGCGTGCAAACTGCCATCGTTAATCTTGCAGAGACGGCGAGCTTGAGCGGGGAGTTCTTTGTCGTGAGTGAGCAGGAGGAAGTATTCTGATTAATTATTTTGTATAGTATTTTAAAATGTAACGCCAGTACGCCATATTAAGTTAATTGCCTGCGAGCTTCTCCTCCTGTCTGTACGGTAATGCGACAGAGAGCCGAGTGGTTATGACGCAATCGTTAGCCTATTTTTTACAAAAACTGTTTATACGGGGCCATAATGTAACATAGAAGGTAATGGAGCCCTTTATACATTGTCGTGTATCTTTAGAAATAAATAATGGACAAACAGAGTCTTTAAACGGCTCAGATGTAAAGTTATTCGCTGTCAAAGTGACGCCAAAATGAATGGGAGTCAATGGGAATGCTAACGCAAGTGAAGTTCTGCTAAAAGATGGCAGCCCCCACCCGACTTCAACTTCCGGTAGAGTTCCTTGCCCCTTGGGTGGTACGGAGTACCCACTCAACCCGGTTCTTGACACATACAAGCGCTATGATTTCCGCGAAGCAGGAAGCATTTTACAGTTTCATTTGAGTAAAACCAGTGTCAAAATAAAAGTAGCCCATCAAAATAAAAGAAAATTTTTACATAAAGACATTGTGCTAGAAATATTACTATTATTTAGTAGAATGTATGTGATACTGCTACTACTGTTGAAAAAATTAATAAACTTTATTTTTTAAATAAATAAATCCCACAATATTTCTTCCATGTTTAAATTTTAATAGCAAATCCCCTTTATTTAACAAAAAATGAAATGTGTTTAAATTTCGTAGATTATAAGACAAATTAAATTTGGCTGAAATTTGTTTACTGTTTTTCATAATTATATTACTTGTAGAAAAACTTTAAACACAATTGTAAATAAGTTCAAAGAAGGGCATTGGTTTAATTTTTTAGTTATAAAATGTGTTTTTATTTAATTAGAATATTTTTGTGTTTTGCTTTGGTACCGAGAACCGTGGATTTTCAATGGTATCTGTACCGAATACTGAAATTTTGGTACTGTGACAACACTAATGGCATCTGATCTTCCATCAGCCCCACGAAACAGCCCTCGACCTGTCAAAGTCCCCCGTTGCCACAGCGACCCTGCAAACCCATGCCTCTTCATCCCTCCATCTCATGCTGAGGCCTTCAGGTAGGTCATGTCCTGGGTCTTCACCAGTAGCACATCTAGTGGCATTGATAATGCTTGTGTATATGTACTTCCTATGCATGCCCTTGTGTTCCGTTTAAACTGGAGGAGGGTTTCATTAAATGAGTCACGCTGCTTTTAATGCTGTAGTTTATATTAATGCTTTAACCACTATCTGTGCTGCATCATGGAGCTTCATATGGGTGCGTGTTGTGTTTTGTGTTTTAATGCTGACATATGAACGTGTGTAAAGCTCTGCCTTTATTTAATATTAAACACATTCACACATGCACACATCATCCAAAGCAGAATGCTGAGGCCATCAGTCTGTTTTTCCACCACAGCTCTCGGAGTCTCCCGTGTGATCTGCGTACCCAGTTGTGTCCCTCAGGTCCCCGCCCCACCCCTCCATTACCCCCAGGGGAGCACGGCCACGCCACCAAACCCTCCGGCGGTGTGCCCAATGACACCAGGTAGTCAGGATTGCCCGTTTTCAACCCCAGATGGAGCTCTGCAACATTTTCAACATCCTAAGCATTGCGTCCTTGTTATAACAGCATCTCTCGTGGATTTTGGGGTTCATGAGTGAATAGGCAAAAATCTGAGAAAATTTCTTATGAATGTTTTATGTCAACAACAGGATTATGGGTACCGGAAAAAAAGTGGAACAGGTTGCTCTTTCTGTAAAATGTTCTGTTTTCTCACCCAAGTCCACGAGAATAGCATGCATTTTCTGAGTAATGCTGTTTTTACACAGGATGTTGTGAAATGAAAGGGGTAATATTATCAGGAATCAAATTTCCTTGAACTTCTGAGAGGCATTGTAAAAAACATGCTGTCACAACCTTTATAACAACAGCTCAGTACAAAAATACATACTTTTGAAACCAAACTGCAAAAATAACTCCGTTTTTGGATTTCTGAAATCAGAAAGCCAAAATGTTAAAATGATTCATTTAAAGTGATTCATTTTAAGTGTTAACAATATCCATTGGATAATTGGAATAATTAGTGGTGCATATCATAGATTATAAAAAAAAAAAAAAATAGAGGAACTGACAATAAGAGTAACGCTTGTTTTGCGAATGTGGGAATATTCACTTAACCTTGTGCAGTTATGTAGCAGGGTAATTATAATAAAAAATTGCTTGAAATACCAAGCATTGACAAAATTTATCATTTTAATTTAGGTTAACTTGAATTACAAATACAAATTATTTTTTTTATATAAAAAAAATACTATACAGACATCGAAAAACTACTAAAAATAGCAAACACTACAAAATGACTAAAACTTGAACTAAAATTAAAATGAAAACAAAAAATATTAAATATTAAATCAAAACTATAATAATATATACGGATACTATAGGATATAATAGGATCCCAGTATTAAAAATAAAGTTTACTTTATTAGTTACTTTAGACTTATTTGTAATTATTTCACAATGTAAAGAATGTTTTACATCATTACTGGATTAAGGGGCACAATCAAAATAAAACACAATGAAACCGTAGGTAATGTAAAAATTATTAAAGACTGAATTATTACCGTATTTTTCGGACTATAAGTCGCACCTGAGTATAAGTCGCATCAGTCCAAAAATACGTCATGATGAGGGAAAAAACATATACAAGTCGCCCTGGACTATAAGTTGCATTTATTTAGAACCAAGAACCAAGAGAAAACATTACAGTCTACAGCCACGAGAGGGCGCTCTGTTTCTCAGTGTAGACTACAGGAGCACTGAGCAGCATAGAGCGCCCTCTCGCGGCTGTAGACCGTAATGTTTTCTATTGATTCATGTCTCTTAGTTAATTTTTCTTGGTTCATGTCAAATTAATTTTATAAATAAGTCGCACCTGACTATAAGTCGCAGGACCAGCCAAACTATGAAAAAAAGTGTGACTTATAGTCCGGTAAATACGGTATATAAAAAACAGAAGTGAACATAAAAAAAGATAAGTAAAATAATAATGAAAAAGATGATATGAGCTCTTTAATTGTAACACATTTGTTCTGTACATGAAAGTGATGTAGTGCTCCTACTCCCTGCCAGCTAGTTTGAATATATATTATCAGCCCACATTAATTGTCTTGGTTCCACGTTTCTGTGCACTTCAATACTGTATGAGCCCTTAGCAGATGATTTGCTGAATGATAAATGTGTTTGGGGAACCGTGATCTTTGCAACTTTCACAGTGTCCAGTGCTTCTATATTAATAGCCTTTGTTGAGGCATGCATTAGCATGCATCACTAGCTTAAACACCCTGTCCCGCTGCCACCTGGGAAATCCCTGAATCAAAATTACACATTGATCCATCTCCATAAAGATCACGAAATGCTGTTTAAGGATCACCTTACCTCTACCTCTGCCAGCAGTTGTTGAAAATGCATGATCCCAATCAGTACTCAGATATATTTGAAACGTTTTGTCCAACTCTCAAAACATACACTCAAAACTATATATGCTGTCAAGCAACATTGGTAGCTTGAAGAGTAGTTAGCATAACCTTTTCATGTTTAAATCTGAAGCAGAGGTTGTTGTATAAGGTTTGAAAGAGCTTAATGCTTCTATTGCTTATTAAACAGAGCTGGCTTTCCCTTCTGCGTTATGTGGTGTGATAAGACTAAAGCATGCTTGTCATATCTAACGCTTCATTTTACTCATTGCATGCGATGTGTCTCAACCCGTTTCTGTCTGAAGGAAGATGGTGACCTTATGTAACTTTAGACTCTTTTCTGCCGCACAGGGTGTCTAGTGTACATGAGAACGACCGTCTGTCATCTGTGGCGGCGGAGCTACAGTTTAAATCCCTCAGTCGCCACTCCAGCCCGACAGAAGACAGAGAAGGTACTGTTGCATTGTTTGTCTTTGTGTAAGAAATCTTATTTTTCTTCAACATATTCTCTTGAGTTTTCTCTTGTATTTCCAGAGCCCTCGTATCCTAAAGCAGACCCCAGCATTACCGCCCGCCGCAGCTGGGAGCTCCGCAACTTCATTAGCCAGTTGAAAGGTACACCAAAGAAAATAAATTAGGATGATGAGTTCAAGTCAAGTCAAGTTTTATTGTCATTCCGCTACATGTGTGGACAAAATGTTGTGCCTCACAGGACCACGGTGCTACATAAATACAGACATACAACAATTAAATAAAACAGTATAAATCTATACACAACTGACAGATTTTGACTATAAATATGCTATATATAAATGTTTACGTATATGTAAACTAAAAAACACAGCCTTTACGAATGCTTCACATAATACTGTACATGTGCAAAGAGAAACATCGTAAGTCAAGCATGCCATGCAAGATGACGGATGAAAGTACAGCTGTGCAAAATAGACAAAAATACGCATCTATATTTTTCACAGCTTCTGGCAAAGTTCTATATACAGTATTTGATCTTTATTTATGTGCTGTATTTGCTCTGAAATGGCTTAAAATGGTGATTCAACCCATGGAAGTTCAACCAGCTGTCATTATAGATTTATAATGTTTAGTGCAAGGATAAATACTGTAAATCTGTCATTAATACTACAGTACTGATTTTCAGGTCAGTCAGATTTTTGGGGTAGATACGTATTTTTATTAATTTTATTTAGCAAGGATGCATTAAATTGATCAAATGTGACAGTAAAGAATGTTACATTGTTACATGGATCACGTTTTACACAAAGCATCACAACTATTTTCATTATTGATGATAATAATAATAATAATAAATGTTTCTTGAGCATCAAATCAACATATTAGAATGATTTCTGAAATGTAATTTGACATTAAAGACTTGAGTAATGGCTGATTAAAAATTCAGCTTTGCCATCACGGGAAGAAATGACATTTTGAAATCTATTTAAATATAATGTATATCAACCCCTGTGCTGATTGTCCTCCAGACACTGCAGCGCGTCAGAGCCCTATGGAGGCTGTCCGGCGCTCTATACGCATCTTTGATGACAAGCACTATGTGCTCATGAGACGGCGAAACATCATCGGACAGGTGTGCAACACGCCCAAGTCCTATGACAACGTCATGCATGTGGGTCTGCGCAAGGTCACATTCAAATGGCAGAGAGGCAACAAGATAGGTCAGTGGTCAAAGGTATGCTTACATTACATAGCAGAGGTTTTTCTTGTTCCATTTAAATGTTTTCTTTCGTTGACAGGCGAAGGGCAGTATGGAAAGGTTTACACATGCATCAATGTAGACACTGGTGAACTGATGGCCATGAAGGAGGTATGTGCCCGAGTCTGTTATTAATTATTTTTTTAATATTGATTTTTTAAATATTAATATATTATTTCATTTATACATGTATAACTATGTTAACTTGATTAACTGTAACTGAATTTGCTTCCAGATTCGCTTTCAGCCCAATGATCACAAAACCATAAAGGAAACGGCCGATGAGCTGAAGATCTTTGAAGGAATCAAACATCCCAATCTTGTCCGCTACTTTGGTGTGGAGTTGCACAGGGTAAAAAAAGTGTTTTTGTTCTGTCAAGGTCTGCTGAAGTTTTCTGTCCTTTTATTCTTCATTGTTTCTGATTGGCTCTTGCAGGAAGAGATGTATATCTTTATGGAGTACTGTGATGAAGGGACCCTGGAGGAAGTGTCTAGACTGGGTCTGCAGGAACACGTCATCCGCCTCTACAGCAAGCAGATCACGACGGCGATCAATGTGCTCCATGAACACGGCATTGTCCACCGTGACATTAAAGGTGTTTATTTCTAGCTTGACTTGCACCAAGATTTCCTTTCCTCATTTCCTTTTTTCGTCATCAAAATGAAAAATGCCATTCTGGGATACAGTTAATGCAATGTCTAGCTAATTATTATTTTGTTGCATCACTATTTATTGTTGTTCTTTTATTTCCTAGGAGCCAATATCTTTCTCACGTCGTCGGGCTTGATAAAGCTAGGGGACTTCGGCTGCTCGGTGAAGCTGAAGAACAATGCTCAGACGATGCCTGGAGAGGTGAACAGCACACTGGGAACAGCAGGTGAGAGACTTAATGTTGAAGTTCCCAAGTTTAGACACCAGAGGGCATGTCAAACCGTTTGAATGGTATGGTGATGTGTCCTAAAGTGACAAATTGCATACCGAAATACTGTCATTACTGTAGATCTCAAAAAACTCTGGATGCACGCTGGAGGTCTAGACCTTTATTTTAAGCACTTTTTTTTAACGTTTTCTTATCACCAGTGCTGTCAAAAATGAATCGCTGTAAAAATAAATTTATATTTACATTTATTCATATGGCAGACACTTTTATCCAAAGTGTCGGCAGGAATACGGCAAATGTAGGATGGCAATAAAGTGCCAGTTACACATCGTTCAAAATAGTAAAAGCTAGGACAGGAAGCGAATAAAGGGATACTGAGAGCAATAATGCATTTTTTTTTGTTAATCACCAATACTGATAAATATCAAAAATGTTTAAAAAAAAGGGTAGCTTTAGTTTAAAATATAACCTTTTATATTTTCAAATATATAATAACATTTCAATGTTAAATATAGCTTCTAGCATCAGTGTTACTATTAACTAAATCTAATAAAAATATTTGGTAACACTTTAGAATAATGGTCCATTAATTTATTAATAAACATGAACAAACAATGAACAATAAACTATTACTGTACTTATTAATCTTTGTTAACGTTAGTTAATGAAAATCCAGTTATTCATTGTTAGTTCATACTAATTCACAGTGCATTAACTAATGTTAACAAGCACAACTTTTGATTTGAATAATGCATAAATGCTGTAGAAGGATTGTTCTTGCTTAGATTATGTTAAAGTAGTTAAATAACATTAACTAGTGGACCATTATTCTAAGTGTTACCAAATATGTTTTAAGTGAAATTGAGCTCAAATATTAATATTAGATGAAAAACCCAAAGGCAAACAACAACTAGAAATACCTTGGCAACTAACAGAAATAAAAGATTAAGTACTATAATTACTAAAACTACAACTGAAATAAAGATGAATAAATACGAAAAAATACAAAAGCACATTAAATGACTACAACTTAAACTGTAAAAATAAAAGCTAATAATAAAAATATAGCATTGTGATGATTATCACTAAAAGCATTGTTTTCTTTCTCATTTCTAGCATACATGGCTCCTGAGGTCATCACTAGAGCAAAGGGTGAAGGTCATGGTCGTGCTGCTGATATCTGGAGCCTTGGTTGTGTTCTCATAGAAATGGTCACTGGAAAGGTAAAACCTGGTCTTATGTGCCTGAGTTTGGTCTAATTCTTTAATTACCCATGTGCAAGCTATTCACAAACTGGTTTGAAAATAGCGTACTGTAGTGAAAACATATCCGCACTGCGTTCATTCAACACCACATCAAAAGGAATTTTCTGGGCTTGTCTACACATGACTAAACAACCAAAATGGTTCGGCTGGGTAGGGTTTTCTGATGCGTAAATAACCAAATTTCCAACAATTACAACAAAACGATTTGGATATTCACCAGTTTTAAAGTTTATTTGTCTTGTAGTACCATTTTTATTTTTAAAAATATCAACAAACCTCATGCCACTGCAAGTAACTTGTGTTCCATACTGTTTGCTTAATTCAGAGACCTTGGCACGAATATGAGCATAACTTCCAGATCATGTATAAAGTGGGAATGGGCCACAAGCCACCCATTCCTGAAAAGCTGAGCACAGAGGGGAAGGACTTCCTGGATCACTGCCTGGAGAGTGAACCGAAGCGGCGCTGGACCGCCAGCGCTCTGTTGGACCACCCATTTGTCAAAGTATGAACTCCCTCTCACCCATACAGCTAGTTATTTCCTTCAGCTAATTCATAGGGGTCACACATACGATGGAGATGAGGACAAATTTCCAATCTGTTACCCAAATTGGATCCAACCAGCAATTGTAGTACATCCACCAACATGTTACACACATGAAAACACATCCTTACACAAATCAATTCTCACTTTGAGCTCTACAGCAATGACTTCTTTTAGTGATGCTCTAAAATTTGCCAAATAGAAATATTTGAATATCGGAAGGCCTAAATCATTAATAAACTTTTTGGACAGTACGGCTGGGTTTACAATATTGATTTTACATTTTTAACAGAAATTAATTTTAATAATCTCTCAGTTGAAACTTAAAAATATTATTTGTAATGCGCCTACCATCCAATAATCTCAGTAAGCTTTGTGCTCGGATACTTTGAAGTAGAAACTGTTATATAACTAAAGATTAAAAAGCTGATATAAAAACTTTCTTTAATTATAATTTTACATGCGAGTTGATTATTGTTAGTGATGCACCGTAATAATCTCAAATTATTAAATAAACTTAAATTTAGTTTTTTGGGATAAATGAAAACTTTAATTTCGGTATAGGTAACAAATATCACATGCTGTCACCTGATTGGCTGATGGAAATGGCACTAACACGTCAATCTCATGTCTTTTCAATTGCAGGTCTGCACAGATGAAGAGTGACGTGGAAAGACGTGTATTCTCTTAATGTTTACATAAATGCTAGCACTACTTCACACGGCATGAGGGATGACGAAGGAAAAAGAGACACGCTCGGCTTGACACGAGCCCCTTGCGACGTTAAAAGCGGGGAAAGTCTTATATGTACAGTAACATGAGCAAATGGGATGGAAATGTTCGGACAAGTGTGTTATGTACATACTGTAAGAATAGGGTTAGGGTTTTTCTGTGTATAAAGTATATTGTAAAGCTGAAGTTTAATAGCCACTCTGTTGGTGATCGAGTCACAGGGAATACGTTAGGAGACAATACATTAATTCAAGGGATGTTCTCTGCACAAAGCTTCAGAGAATGGGAGATGGAGGGAGTTTGACATTGACTGACTGTATGTACAATTTCAATGAGGGTTCACTGAAGAAAGCATACAAACCTGGGGCTGAAAGTCTCAGAGAAGGTTTTAATTTTATTTTTGTTAAAATGGTATTTTGTTTGCCTTGCTGCAGAGCCCACTGTTAACAAGTCATATTTAAGCCTTATAGGTAGTTGTGCCGCGTTGGCTCAACATTGTGCTGGCCAATGGCGTGCCTTTACCATCTGGGTGTATAAGAGCATAATCAACCAATGAGAGGGAAGAGGCCAGTCTGACTCTGCCTTTCTGCTGCTGCTGCACTCGGATGGGTGGACGAACATGCTCTTACACGGGCATCAACTGCTGGTTCTCTGCTCCTCCAACAGTGTTTGCAATATTTAAAAAAAGAATCTGAATAAATGGACAGTTTTTTTTTAAATGGCCTACTTGTCTCTTTAAAAAATAAAAGCCTAAAAACGATGTAAATCAAAACGGAGAAGCATTTTAAATTATTCAAACAACTCTTGCTGAAAACAGCATTTGGCGACTTCCTCAAATTTCACTTATGACGGCGGTTGGACTTGGCTAATGGCAGTTCCCGTTGTGAAAATGCCCTCGTGACTGTAAAGTAGCATGATCGTTTTGCACTGGTGGATGTCTCAGTTATTGTTTATTTGCATCTCTTTATTCCCGTAGTTCGAACCCTTGTCGATCTCGGTCTGTCCAATCATCCAGCGGATACCAACGGACACTGAAAATAAAAGCAAAAAAAGTGTCAGTCACAGCACAACAGCCAGTCACATTAGCATGCTTCATAACTAAACTAGGGCTACAAGCACTCCGATTCATATAATCATTCATCAGATCAGTGGTTCTCATGAAGGGGAGTTGACTGGGCGGTTGAAAGCAGATTTCATTATTAAAAACAATCAAATTATCTCTTTAAGCTAAAATTCTGAAAAGCACATAGATCTAAACTCAGTGTAAACTGTTAAATTATCAAATATAATTTCCCTCTCTCAATAACTAATTGTTTTTAAGAAAATACAGTTCCTGAAACTTAAATCAAGTATGTAAACAGGATCTGTCATAATTACAGCAGAAATAATGAAAATAGCCTTTATATTGTGTTGGACAATGGGAGTGTTAAGAATCTAAAAGACGTGAGAACCACTGCATTAGATCATAAAAAAATTAAACAGGATTCCCACGGACATGGAAAACCTAGAAATATCAGGGAATTTTTAACTTCTGAAGCTTGGAAAAGTCATGGAAGTTTGTGAATGCTATGCTTGGCTCTCTATAAATTCATTTTCAAAAATAGTTTTTCAGAGTTCTCATAAGTCGTTGAAATTCCTTGGTCAACAGGTGTGGGAACCCTGTAGTAAGTAAAGAAAAAGTGAAAGACTGAAATGGAAGATTTATTTAAACAATATCTATTAGATGCAAGAGGTCTTCTAGTATATCTGAATCAGGTTTCTTTTGTGTGCATTTAGCGTTTAGATGAAACTTTTACATCTAAAATGAATCTTTAAGCCTGTTCTCACATGCTATGATATTCAAAGGCACTGTCAGTTCATTCAAATGTGTCATTCATTCATGCGCTTATGAATTGACCAGCATGCAGTAAATCCAGATAGAAGGGGTTGATATACTTACAGCTATAGCACCTAATTGGCCTCCTTTATATTTTTTGAAACAGATTGGGGGGAAATAGCAGCAGTATATAATTCCTTTGTAGCTTGACGACAAACAAAGATTGGCTAAAAATCATCTGCTGCAATCTTATTATTCTGCTATTTGTTACACCAGCTAACATTATAATTCAATAAGAAATAACCACCCCATGCCCTTGTCCTTATCCCAAGTACCTGCTAGACAGAAGACACATGTACAGATGACAGTGAAGGTGGATCCTGATAGCAGCATTTGGAGCAGTAACATGCAGAGAGGGTAGACCAGCAAACAGACCCAGAAGAGCCAGTTCAGCAGGGCCCAAGGTCGGCGCGGAGGACTTGTAATGGGACCCGGAAAACGTCCTGTCTGTCTGTAATGCTCTTGGAATTTATCCTGTGTGAGTTAGCACAACAAAATTACTTAATGCCCATGTTTGTCCACCTATTGATGTACTAATACGAACTTAAATGGTAATGCCAGCACCAGTGGAAGAACTACTAAAACTAAAAGAAAAAAAAATACTAAGAGTAATAACATGACCAGATCATGTGACAATATAACAGCCAATTCAAAATATTAATACATGCTATAATGCTATACACAAAAACACCTCCATTTAAGGCTGGTAGTGCACTTACTTTTTCCTGATAGAGTTTGTGAAGCCAGGCCGCGCATTCAGTCTCATTATCTGGGATTGTGTCCAGAGGAATCCGCCTAACAAACACAAGGAAATCCATGAAGTTTTATCTTGATCTTGCAGCTGACAACGCATTCATTTAGGAAGCCATTAAACTAAAACATTATGGAGACTACATGTTGACCTTTGTTATAGCAGGAGATATTATCACAGAGCATTTAATATACAACAGGCTGTTAAATATTGACAAAGGGCAATGTGAAGAAGATTTCTCTTTCATTCTTACCTCACATATAAATCAGCATGGTATTTTTTCCCGTTGAGCACTCCTAGTAAAGTTGGCATTTCGTTGTTTCTGAAATTAAGTGTAGAATCGTACACAGCAGTAACTACAGAGGAGACACAAACCAAGTCAGCGAGACAAATTCTTGGAGGCTACATTGGCCAAAAATACATCATCTTTCACTTTTAAGTATTCAATTTTAAAGACGTCAAGAGAGTGATTTGCCTGAACTCACTGGAAGATCAACGAAAGCATTGACCGTATCATTACTTAAAGGCCAAGAAGCTCTCACCCGTTCCCCTGAGGTTCTGGGCCGTGACACAAAAGCCCTTGGTCCGAGGTAGAAGGTGGTACTTGAGTTTGGGGAGACCTTTCTTCTCTGCCACCTCCATACTAATCTTGTGCTTCTTTTCTGTGAAACGTGTGCCTTCACAGTGCAACAGGAACTACAGACAAATCATAAAAATTAACATCAACCACACCAGGGGGGCAGAAAAGCTTAGTAAAATATAGGATATAGTTTATTTGTTAAGGGAACAGTTTACCCAAAAACTGACTTGTTAATAGTCAGATGGATTACATTCATGGTGCTCATTTGGAGCAATGACCTACTGTCATCACTTGGAAAGGGCTGCCTGAATATTTTTCAGAAATTCTGCTATTATGTTCCACAGAAAATATAACAGCATTTGGGCTGGGGAACATTTTATTTTTTTATTTTTGGGTGAACAGGTTAACTATTCCTTTAAGTAATTGTTTTTCTAAGATGAAGGAAAAGAGAATTCTGAAATCAAGTAAAATCACCAGAGTACAATGTGCAATGAGATTTCACAAATATACCCAAAAGTTTTCTGGGTAATCATGAAGGTTGCGCAGGCTTTGCACTACTGTCTTGCGATCCTCTTCCCATTTTCTTTTGCAGAAGACAATTTCCTGGAAGTACCACATCCAGCCAATCACAGGAACAAAGGAAAGTTCCTTTTTTGCCAAAACCTTTGAGCTCTGAAAGCAAGATATGACAAAAACAAATGCATGAGACCACAACAAAATAATCTGCATCATGACACTACTGCGTCTTTAAAAATAATTAAGAGTCACGCACATGTTAAGGTGTGGGAATGTTACGTTTTGGTATGAAACTGTATTTTTATCTTACCCCTAAAACCCCAAATCTCTCACAGAAGGTCCAGCCGGTCATAAAATCGATCTCAAAGTTATGATTGAGGACAACAATGGCGTTTTCTTTGCCATAGAAAGGATAGCTTTCTGGATCCGTGTAAAGTGTGCATTCGGTCCCGGACCACCACTCCAACAAAGCCACCAATTCTGAACAAAACCACAACAACAAAAAATACATTCTGAATTATGATCTATATAATGCAGAATGCATTTACATATTCATGAATGTGAAGTAGTCCAACAAGTTCATCAACTTTGTTTGTAAATAGAGCAATTTGCAATATTCAGAAATATCAACTTCCTGTTTTGTTACCCTCAGAGAGACACTGAGGTTTTCAAACAGGAAATAATGGTTGTACGTATTGTGCATCCTACAATACAATCAAGGCACAACGCAGCAGGAGACATGATAATCATGATCTCCAGCACTGATACGTATTACTGACCACTTTTTACTTTGTTACTATTTTTATGTAATTCTGTCACATGCTGTAGTTCTTTGTCAGTCCCAGTAAGCACTGGAAGCTTGTTGCATCATGGCTGGTTATTTCAGTATCTTTCTTTGGAACATTTGAGCCCATATGTGACAGCTTGCAGGACTTACGGCTAGAAACGGAATAACCCAATCTGCAGTTGATCTTGCGTGCGAGCTGCTTGTTAATGGGCCACAGTGGTAGAGTACAAAGCTGGAGCAGATTGATAATAAACCCACTGACTAGGAACACATAACAGATAATGAGATGACACAGCAGCTGGGTTTTCAATACTTGAAGGATTCCCATCCTTATCATGGAGTCTTGACTGTTTCCTCTAAATCCTCTGCAGAGAGAGAGAGAGAGAAAAAAAGATAAATATAAACAACTTTCATATTAAGCAGAAGACTTGTTATGAATAAAGATGCAAAGCACCTCGCAAAATATGTTGCACATGTAAAAAACTGTTTTTGAAATATGAAAATCTACCCGAGCCAATATTCAAATAGCATGGTTGCAACAAAGAGGAATAAAGTTCAGGGTTGTTATTTTTTTCCCCCGTTCCTCTTTTTCACATCAACCAACTTTAATGTTGTGAAAATGGTTAATAGTTCAAAAAAATTATTATAACTTTATACACTGTGGTTTTACAAACTGCCACATTTTCCTACGGCTCTTTGTGTGATCCTGAATAGCTCACCCAAAACTTTAGATTGTTAGATTGTCCATTCTGACTCAAGAACCTGTGCGACTGGATTAAGACAATGAGTCCAACCCTAACTGAGTTTTGATTGCGTTCAAGTGAGTTGTTAAAACTTTGAATGGTATTGTTTCTATCAAGAGCTAGACAACCCAGCCACTTCAGGTCAGGCGAGGAATGTGCTCTTTTATTACTCTGTGGCATACGCTATTTTCATGAGTAAATAGTTCATTTAAAAGCAGTGTTTGTGAAAGAACTGAGAAGACCAATAGCTAGCACAGAGCGAGACGAGACCTGTCCCTATCATCGCTGTCAGCTCTTACACGTGAAAGTCTCTCAGGGCAAAGGCTGAAACAGAAATGTCACAGTGTCACATGTGTGGCTGTGTCCACTGTGTGTTTTGGCAGAAGCACATTCAGTTTGAGGGTGCAATGTTGTCTACACACTCTCTGCTAGTGCTAGTGGAAAAAAGTGTGAACTTTAATGGTTTTAAATCAAATAGTGTAAAACAAATTTTTGCAGTCATGCGTGTAGAATTGAAGCAGATTACTTCTAGGTTGATAAAATGTAAAATCTGCATTAGTCGAAGGGATTTTGATTCATTTCAGTTACTCAAATCAGAGTCGTCCACCTATTTGACTCTTTCCGCAAGTACTCTTGTGCAAGAACCTGGCAAGAATCAAATACTGAATTCGTGAAAAAACTAAGCTGATCCAAACATAAGCATTCAGAAAGCATCTCTCCCGTTTGATAAAAAAACGTATATAATTAATAAAACAATATTATAGAAAATAAATGATTTCTCTTGTACGAATGAGATGCTGTGTCCATTGAAGGGGAACTACTGTTCGTTCAGCAGATTCAACCAATGAAAGGATCATTCAGAACCGGTCTCGAAAGCTATTGGTTTGTGTCATAGTCAGTTCACGAATCATCCAGAACAGTCGCTTCAAAAGCGAGAGAACTAGAAATATGAGACGGTCTGTAGAAATAATCAAAAACGATTCGTTCACTTAAACAGACACATGGAGAGAAACGACTAATCTGTACTAAGTTAACACTACAGGGTGTGCCTTGTTTGGACGATCAGTTTAACCTTCACACTCACCCGCAGGTAACTGACTGTCAAAAGTACAGAATCTGTTAGTTCACAGTGTATTTGTTACAATAGCAGATACATCTTTCTCTTCTGGTCATTTGTGTTACACCTAAATTTTTGCCTTGGTATCGTGGGCATCAAGAGTGAACAGACAGCCGTGGAAAACATCGAGCAAAACTCGTGCACATGTTAAATCGCATACAAAGAACGGGACTTTATCTTTCATCAGAAGACACAAATACCTTTTCCCCTGGCGCGGTTAGTGGTAGTAGTAGAGCATCCGTGTCATCATATGGAGATGATTAGAGACCGCATGAGAGAGATATTAATCTGGAGGATGTTTTAAGTTGGCCAGGACAGGCTGAGAAGAGATTCCAGCGTTGGGTGGAGGAATATGAGACCACACCCGGCAAAAAAGACGCTGCGCGAAGAGAACTGGAAAGTGGGCAGGGACTTCAGCAGGTCATTATGTAATTTCCTCTGTTCAAAGCCAACGCTGCTTCGGTTTCTTTACACAGGCTGCTTCACACTGTTCAGTGACAGTGTTCACATCGACCGGCAGATGAACGTAACTGCCAGAAACACACAGGCAACTATAGGACACCATCACCTTAAACGTGAAGCGTACAAACCCAATTCTCAGAACGATTGCGCCTTCTACTGGATGAGAAGAGCTTGGCTGGGCTTTATTTCAGAGACAAAAGAATACAATGTTGATACAATGTTGTAAAGAAGCTCATTGTTTTTCTGTGAGAGAAACAGAAAGTCGTGTTTTCTCGGGGAGAGAAACCTTTGATAGGATATTAGTAGATATACATTTTTCACGACCTTTGTTTGCTTTGCATTTGAGAAAGAATTGACATGCTTTTCTTTGTTCCTTACAAAAAGCTGACTACAGAATTTGTATTCAGGCACAATGCTGACTTAAATATTTGTACAGAGATGCAACCCTGAGAAATACATCATATTTGTCTATGACAACATTTTTGTCTTTTGAATAAATCACTGTTCTTAAAGGGATAGTTCACCCCAAAATAAACAATTCTGTAGAATATATAGTAGATGGAACAGCTTACAGATTCACAATACCCTTCACATGTTGCATCCAAATTGGAAACACATATGGTAGATGGAAAAGCTTAAGGACTCAAAAGAAGATATCAAAATAATTTTTTGTAAGAAGTATTTTTTTCCATACAGTAAAAGTCAGTGGGCTCCAATGTTGTTTTGGACACTGTTGAATTTTATTCCAACAATATATTTTAATGTAAGTGATCAGAAATTTTGAACCATCAACTTGGACATTTATTTGATACTATTCAGTTAATCTATCTATGCAAATATTTCTGAAACAATGATAACCCCCCAGATCATCAAATTATAATACAAAGGACCAGATTCTGCCCTCCACTGATTGAACTATGATTGAGGTCCACTTTAGTGCCATTAAGAGAGGCTCTCCACCAGCATCAAAAGACCTGCTATGACATGAAAATACTTAATTTATTCAGTGATTCACAAACCATGTGGAAAGGCCATTCAAATATGACACACAAAATAGTAACCTCTTCACTCGAAGGGAAATGAAATCTATTTTTGCATGCTGGCATTATTCTGAATAATACACTATTCAGATTAAATTGGCTGCTTTTGAAAATAGCACAAGCTGTTAAATTCACAATACCCTTCACATGTTGCATCCGAAATTAAAAACATAGTGGATGAAAAAGGGGGTGAAAATGCTCATCTCTGCCAACTTTGAGAGCAATTTGTGTTTTATAGATTTAAATGAGGACACTGGAGAAATATGACGGTTACACCAAGGATGCCCTGGCTGATGTAACTGAGGTTATCTGAAGCCTGATGGGATAGAGCCCCTCAGCAGTTGAAAGCTGAAGATCAGGGAATAGTTTAATGAAGTGCATGTTAAAAAGCTCGCAATTGAAAGATGTGATTACACATTTATGGTTGTATGTAGCAAGGCATTTTTTTTTTTTTTTGCAAAATAGTTTACATGATGATTTTACAATATACAAACATACAACATAATTAAAAATAAAATCAATATTTTGGAGAAAAAAATTATTTGTATGCCAATTATTTGAGCCATAATGTAATGAACAGCAAATTGTTTTTCTGAGATATTCTTGTGAAGAACTATAATGTGATGATTTTCCTTTTTTACCCATTGTGTCATTTAATTATTGGAGAAAAATGCTTTAATAGAAATTATATATATATATATAATAACCTGTGTATAAACAAGACAATAAAAGTAAATTAAATTATTGGAGAAAAATACTTTAAGAACTGTTTTAAATAAAATTAGGCCTACATTTATAAACAAGCAATACAACGTTTTTGCGGATACAGATGTGCTTTACTTAAAATATTATTATTTAGCACAAATGGAGCATCTTAAACAACGGGTTTTTTTCTTAATCGGCAAAAACATAAATATTCATATGATATCACAGTGTATGTTATGACAGTAGCAGGAGACATGAGCAGAGCACATCAGTGGCTGGATGACGGACGGATGGCGAGACGATTAGGCCAATCAGAGGCTCTCAAAGCGGTTGACAACAACTGTGAATGGACAGGGGATTGCAAAGGGAAGTGACGGGTCAGGAAATGAATAGGGAGATGGGAGTAGGTGCAGTTTATAAGAGGGTCCGTATCATATTTCTATGGCCATACTAACAGAGGCTGATGCGCCTCCACGCGCTATTGGCTCAGGGGAATTTCCATTTGATGCCGGAAATGGACGTGGCAAGATGACAAATTAAAGATGGGTTTCCTGTTTCAAATCTATTCAAGATATCAACAGTCAGTTGGCTTCTGACCCTTTTCCTCCAGCTCTCTCTCTCTCTAATGTCCCGATAGCGCTCTTGGGGGCTCTGCAGGAGATCCCCTTCAAAATCAA
Organism: Carassius gibelio; assembly: GCF_023724105.1. Taxonomy (NCBI): domain Eukaryota; kingdom Metazoa; phylum Chordata; class Actinopteri; order Cypriniformes; family Cyprinidae; genus Carassius; species Carassius gibelio. Next base: position 8,276,361 of record NC_068383.1, read on the forward strand.
ATGGCCCGGGGCAGACTTCAGCCTGGTGAGTCAAGACATCTAATAAACCCAGACGTTTTGCATGACAGCTGTAAATACATATGTGTTTGTTTAGTTGTCAGCTTGCTGACTGAGCTCTCTTTATTCTCTTGGACAGCTGGATGTGTCATGTTGTGTTTTGAGTTGTCTTGTAGGGTGTTGATATTCTCTCTAACAGTATCATGAAGCATTAAAGTACACAAATGTCAAGTAAAACTGTCTGGTTTATCTCTCTTTGGCTGTTGGCATGGATTTGTCAGCTATTTACTCCTTCAGAAGTTAAATATGCACTAATATGTAATAATATCTCTTTTTCTGCAGTCAACTTCAGGAGGCCTGTACAAAGGTGACTCTGTCATCATGACAACTGCAGAAAAAGAAAAGTACAAATGTTTATTGCCATCTTTATCCAGCAACCAGGAGGTGTTGTTATGCATGGCCAAATTTTTAGTTATTAACAGATCGAGTCATACTGGACATATAAAGTGTGCCACGGGAAGCATGTACGGCAGTACCATGAAGACAAGGAGACGGGGCAGGTAAAACCACTTTTTATGATATACTGTATGTTGCCAAATAATTATATATTTTTATATCATATTGAAAATACCTACAGTACCACTCAAAAACTGGGATTGGTAAGATTTGTTAATGTTTTTGGTCTCTTATGCTCCCCAAGGCTGTTTAAAAATACAGTATAATATTATGAAATATTGTTCCAATTTAAAATAACTGATTTCTATTTTAATATTTACTTCTGTGATGACAAAGCTGAATTTTCAGTGAGTCTTCAGTGTCACTTGATCCATTTAATACATCCTTGCTTATTAAAAGTATTACTTTCTAAAAAATGTGTATGTGGATGGATTATATTGAGATATTTCTAAGTAATATAATCATTTCAGTGGTCTTATTTGTCTCTGCTCCCTCAGAAGATCAACATTCAGGAATACTATATGGGTACCATGAATAATTAGCACCAGGTGCCAGATTAACACTAATAAATTGGTGAGTGTTCTCTAATTTTGATTAGTTCATTTCTCAAATATCTCATTCTTTTATATTGTGCCTCAGAATACAATTAATTTAAAAAAATATGCTTAAAAAAACTGCACTTCTACTCCTGTTACGATAACCTCAAATAAGACTAAGCAGTGACCTTGAAATGTAGGAAATTGAGTCCATTTAATAATGTCATGTATGTTGTTTTGGTGATACCTCATCAGGGTCGTATTTCACTTTTATGGCCATGGAGATCTTTGACCTAACTGAGAAACCGAGACAGGTTCTAGTCAAACTCAAGTGAGTTACCCAAACTTCTTGACACTATGAGGTTTTGGGGTTTCTTGAATGCTGTCACTAACACTTACCTGTTCCGTCTCAGGTGTAAGGAGTCAGAGTCTCCTCATGCTGTTACAGTTAACATGCTGGAACCTCAGACCTGTCAGTATGTTCTTGGGGTGAGTGGAAAAAAAAATGACTTTTTTTTCATACAGCCTTATTAGATGGTTCCAGTGACGAGCACATAGTGTTTTTATGTTATGGCTTATGAAAAGCTAAAGTGTGATCATTTCATGTGGATAACCTTTATCCTGGTTATTCTGCCACAGGTTGAGTCGCCTATAATATGCAAGATCTTGGACACTGCAGATGAAAATGGATTTCTTTCAATCCCTAGCTAGCCTAGACGGAGGAATACATTTTGGTTCAGAGAATGAACAATACAGAAGAGGAAGGCAGTATGACTGTCAAAGGGAGAGATAAAGGTCTGATAAAGTCTAGTTCCATAGATCATGGTGATAACATGGACTTGCTGAACCTCAGGCCTCCACCCTTTGAGGAAGTCCCTCACTGACAGCACCTTCTCTTGTTTGAAGACTAAACAAGGAGGAGATTTGATGTAACTTTTTATTAACCTGGAGATGCAGCTAGGACTGAATCTTCAATGTTTTATTTAGAAATCTCAAACCTGTTGAAGAATATTTTTGGTCAGCTTTTTTAATACTTTGGCACATTTAAATGGTTTGCTGTGGGAAAATCACTTTAAGATCTAATCAAATGATTTGTTCTGTTAATCAACTGATTATACAAGCTGGTCAGCTGTTTTTAAATATACATTATTTATTTGATAACTTCTGGTAATTCAGTGCTTGCCATCATCACTGTGCATATGGAGATGGTTATATTGTTTTTAAAAGTGATAGAAGTAGTAAAGGTGCAATGCAAACTGCAAGGGGAAATACATGTCTTGTATGCATCTTTATTTTTTTGGCAATCATGGGTCATTAATTTATGTTCACAATTTGTGATTACCCTCACGTCAATGTAACCACTTCCACTACTGTACGGTAATGTGTTAAGAGAAGGGCTCCTCTTAACTCTTAAGAACACATTTATCAAGACAAAGATTATTTCCTTAATTCCTGGTTCTTTCTCAGCCTGTACATGTTCAGATGAATAAAATGAGTTTCATGTTTCAAGTCTTTTCAGAAGATTCATACACTACCTTAATGAATACACTGCAAAAAATTGTTCTTAGTATTTTTGCCTGGTTTTCCAGTACAAATACTGATATGTTCTTAAATCAAGACACATTTCCTTGATATGCAAAATGACCTAGGTTTGATGAAAATAATGTGAAAAATACTTTTTAATTAATTTTTGGCAAATTGGCAAATATTTTTCCTGATTTAAGCATAAAATCACTGAATTCTTTGTTTTCCAGTGCAAAAATATAAGCAAAAATTCAGAAATGTTTTTCTTCATTTACAATCATTCACACAGCGCTATTCATTGTAACAAATAAAAGATTTCTCATGGAGAAATAAACATGCCTGTGCTAAACACTTTACCTGTACTAGGTGATGCTAGCGTGCCTTCATGCTTAGGTTTTGTTCAGATAACTTATGCTCTTACATAAAACATCCATCATTAGCTTATTAATTTAGGCATGTGAATACCTAAAAGACATGATCAACAAAGCAAACTATAGCAGTATATTACCAAAAATTCTCAAATGAAAGATGTCTGGATACACTTGCAAAACATTTAATCAGTTCATATATAAAATGTAGGATGTTACACAAATACATAATCTGCCTCAAAACTATTACATGAAAATGCCATGTAAATGTAAAAATAGAACATCCTTCAGTCCAGAAAATATTGATAACACTTTAGGGGAAAGCGGCAATTAGCTAGTCCCATTTTCACACATTGTCTCTTGAGCAAAACACCATTAGCAAATCACGAGCAAACATTATAAATGCATGACGTTCTACAGCTCAGACTGAGGGGATGGGAATGTGATGAGCTGAGGTGCTGTCGAAGTCCTGCAGCACCTCCTGGTGGGTGTGGTAATGCATAGCTACGTAGTTTTTGGCAAAGGCTGTGGTTTGAGAGTTGACCGGCTGCAGGCTGTTGGGGGAATTCGGGCCTGCTGATGGACTGCTGTTATAGATACTGTAGTAGGGCTCTATGCGCGTATTGATGGGTGTAGATGTGCTCGGGGGTCTGGGCTTGCGTCCAGCAGTGGCACAGGGGCTAGGCATGCTGTCCCGGGAGTGACTGGGTCCGCAAGCCTGGTCCACCAGCCTCCTCTGAGGCTTCGGCGACAGCATGTACGCCGAGTTGGTCTCGTGGTGCGAGGACTTGTTGCGGTTGACTTCCAGACTTCCTTTGCCCATAGCGTGTAGGCGTGTCTTGTGCTTGCAGCACAGGAAGCTCAAGGTCAGCCACTGGAGGCAGCAGAGCACACGGCGACGCAGACCCGCGCTGTTGCGTGAATACACAAACGGGTTGATTCCAGACTTCAGGAAGATGAGGGCGAATCCACAGAGCTCGAACTGGTAGTGGACAAAACTGCTTTCCGGTGACACCATATCCTGTGCCAAAGATATACCTAGCGGTAAACAGCACAACAACACAGAGATGACGATCACTATGCATGTGACCACAGCCTTTGAATCCTTGGCTGTCGCCAGGTTAACTGTGGAGACCAACTGGCAGCAAGTTGCTCCAGTGGCAGCCCCGGGCACGAGGGGCTGGTTGGTTCTCCGGGTAAAGGAGTGCGTCTGGACATGTTGGAGCTTGTTGTATGTCTGGTTGCGGTACAGCGAGGGCACCTGCACTGTACATTGCATGCCCTCGAAACCAGTGGCAATTAGCTGTGGATGAGTAGGTGGACGTGTCGCGTCCACCGTAATGATGGGACACTTTCGAACCTGAGCGTTCTTCCTCAACGCCTGAGCGATCATGAGGTATGAGATGGACACCACACCTACACAGAAAGCAAAGTCTGCAATGTATACGTACAATACTACCTTGGCCTTGTTGCCAGTAAGACCAAAGTGCGGCAGGCAAGGTCCGGAGCTCCTGGGATATGCTCGTAAGGTGACCAACGCCGCCAGTGTGAAACTGGTGGTCCATAACAATGCAGTGAGGGCCAGAGTACAGGGGAACGAGGCTGTGCGGTTGGGCTGCTGACCCAGGACCATGCGGAGCCGATGCAGGGCAATCACTGCCACTGTTTCGAGGGACATAATGATGAAGCCCGAGCTGGTGAGGTGGAAGGCAAAGCAGAAGCCCTTGGACACGCCGCTACCTGCATCTCCAGCATCCAGAAAGAGAACCAGTGCAAACATGGGCGCAGTGACGCAGCAAATGAACAGGTCACAGAAGGATAAGTTGAGGATCATGAAGTCGAAGTTGGTGCGGAACTTGCGGAACGCCGGGTCGAAGAAGGACAAGAAGACCACCAAGTTTCCATAAGAACCGAGACAAAAGATGAGGACCAACAGGAGGGAACAGGAGGCAAGGGTAGCTGTGTGGATTAATGCCCAGCCGCTCATAGAAGCAGACTGGCCCTGGGAGCTGTTGAAGCCCCGAGGTTTCGCAAACTCAGCCAGGTCCAAAGGCCAGGCGGTGCTGTTCATGGTACACATGGGGAGGCAAAGTGGTCACAGCCTCAAAGTGTTGCCCATCCTGCCTTTAGGTCACCCAAGAGTGAGCTAATACTCCCATTGTGCACATAGATTATGGTCAAATTTCTGGATTGCTGCAAGGACACAGATAAATAATATTCATTAGTAACAGACAATATGTAATACAATGTACATAATAAATTATGACAACGGCCTATTGGCTTTTTTTTAACCATTTGAGGGATTAATTTGAATCTATGTGATATCTTTATCATCACTTGATGCACAAATAATTTGGAATTTCTTTAAAAACACAGAACATCAAGATGACTATTGTACCTTATCTAATACGTGCGCGTTCCCGTCATCCACATTTCTATAGATTAAGATGAGTACGTGCCTGCAACAATCCGCACAGTATCTGAATTTCTTTTCTTATCTGTTAACCACCTCAGTTGAGAATGATATTACTGCAGGTGAATGTGCCCCGACTATAAAATCGTGTCAAAATGCATCCAGACCCCATCTTTGAAAGAACACATACAATAGATCACATGCATCATTAAAATAAATGTCCAACAAATCTCTTATACACCGTTCAGTCCATACACACAATCGCCCATAATAACCCTGCGGCTTTCTTTCTAACGTTACACCTGCCGAAAAATTATGATTTTCTTACCATGGATTCCCTATGTGTGCCTGTAAGACACCGCGTTTTCCACATTTGTACGGATCTCCAAAGTACATGAACGTTACAAGCATCCTATTTAGAGAAAGACTATCACAGTATAAGATGAGAATGAAAAACAGAGTGAATTCAATCCGCAGAAGGAAAGTGGGCGCGCCACACTGGAATCATATTGAAGCCCGCGAATGGACAGCAAGCGCGTGCCCGTGAGAACAGGATGCTCAGGCAGGAAGCACAAAGAGTCTAATTTTGTCCACATTATATATATATATATATATATATATATATATATACACACACACACACATATATATATATATATACATATACACACACACACACACATATATATATATATATACAGTTCATTTAAATAAGAGTACAGATGAGGAATTCTGCCGATTTCCATTATATTTATCATATTTTTTGATTACACACACTTACATAAGATACACACATTTAAATAAGATTATATATACAAAAAATTTAAATGCTTAAAATATCAAACAAACTGCTATTTGTCATTAGGAACATGGGAGAAGGACACAAAAAAAAAGACTTGCATATTTTGACACACTTTATTACAAACATCACTTGACTTTTGTCAAATATTTGTAAAAGGAATATCAAGAAAACAACAACAAAAGCATTAGCATAGCATTACAGCATTACTTTGTCTTATAGTTTACCAACCAAAGTTAAACTACACATTGGCTTATGATATGATTTTGACAGCATTAATTATACTTGAAATGCAAGCATACCAGCAAATCACTGCATTAATGTACGGTCTAAATTTGTTGCTATTGACAGGCTTTAAAAAGCTTCTGATATCTGAATACGAGAACACCTGGCTTGAAGCAAAAACTGGTAACATTAGACTAAATGTAAGGGTCAACTAAAAAGACAGACCAAAGTTTCAATTGCATAAACTAATAATAATAATAAACATAATTTATGAATGCAAAATAATATTAAAAGAGAAAAATATGCATGAAGTGCAGGAGTTTAAAATCTCATGGGCTTAAAAAGGACTACTATTTTGTAATGTTATAGCCACTGTGATTATATTAAGTTTTCAGTTTAGTTCAGCTGTATTGGCATGACAGTCAGAGAACAGCATCACTAAAGCATATGGTCTTTACATACACTCTTTAATTGATGTAGTCTCTATGAGAAATGGGGAAATGTACAGTGCTACTTCAAAAAGAAATTGGTACTTTTACCTCATACACATATGTAACATTTACCAATATTACTTGTGTACACATTTTAAACGGATTACTGCTAAAATTGTAAAATACTATTATTACAATAACTATGCAATGCAGAAAACTGCTTTATATTGGGCTATGACAATCCATACGGCACACACGCAAGCAAAAATGAAAATCTGTACAAGAACATTATAGATGCAGGTCAGCGATGCCTGCAATAAAGTTCCCCTTAAATATTAAGTGTACTCAAAAATAATAATAAAAAAAAGAGTTTAGTAAAATATTCTAGTTATCTTGTAACTAGATGACTGCATCTATTGCTACATGAATTGTTTTGTTTTCCCCTTTCAAAAAACAATCCCAGACATTCAGAGGAAACAAAAATTCAGGTTCCATTAAGCTTTGCCTTTCCTCTTCACCAGGCAGTGGCATCATTCTGAAAAACAGAAAAGAAATGATCATAAGAAGAGACTGAGGATAAAACAATGTCTGAACTTGCATGTATGTGAACAGTATGTTCCAAAATCCAGTTAGATGCTATAGGCGGCATTTTATGATATCACATTATATGGTATCAAAGTTCCAGAAAATGAAATGACCCAGATAATTATTTAATAATTAAAAAAGTATATTTACTGTTTTACTGTAGTAATAGATACACTATTTGAAGAGTTGCTGCCTACAGTGTGTAGATTGTTCCAAATCGCTCATTTGTGCAGTTTTTTTTTAAATTAAGTTGCTGCCTTAAAAGGCATAGTCTATGTAGGCAGCAGAAAGCAAAGCAGCTCACTATGTTATGGAAAAGAGCATGTGTGTGTGTTTATAACAGACCTAAGCGTAGTAACAGGGGGAGACCAGCAGATCTGTGAGCACCAGCAGCTGGTCATCTGTGAACTTCTGCTTGTGTTCCTGCCAGTTATCATGATGAGTGCGACGGAAATCCGACAGGGTTTTCTTCACAGTCATCTAGAGAAACAGCAAACATATAAATCTTGTGAGTCACTCATTTAAAGCAACTGGCTCTGGGTTTAGTTATAATTCTCAGTATTGATCAGTATTAATGCTTAAACATTTCATCTCTGCTCAGTCAATCCCTGGCCGCCCTGCAGACTGCAATCAGCTCATCATTCCCAATGAACACCCCCCCTTCTCTCCACAGCAGTAATTGAGAGCGAGAGCTGTACCTCTATAGGCTGTGTGTCATTGAGGTGGGCACTCAGGTCCATGAGGATCTGGGGCATCCAGGTGGGCACATCATACGGGCTGGAGAGGATGCAGGCACTCAGACCCAAAACACCTGCATGCCGCCGCACCAGATCTACACACACATGAAAAATGAAAATTATTTAAGGTATATAAATATACCTAGGGTGAATTCAGGTAAATTCATCTGAGGGGAAAAAAAGAGACCAAGTTTACCTGAGTTCACCCTCATCATAGCCTGAGACAACATTTGAAAAAAATTGTCTTGACCAATGTCATCAGGGCCGCTGCTGGCCAAATGTGTGCCCTAAGCAGGATTGTATTGTTGTGCCCCGTTTCCTCAATTATGATGATGAAAAAAAAACAATTACTATGGGGTGTAAAAAGTACTTAAAAAAATAAAAAAGTAAATGAATAAATTGTATTAATTACAAATTACAAAAGTAGCTCTCGACATTTACCTAAGGCTACAACTTTATTATGACTCTAATTTATTTTATAGTCTCAAGCATTAAGAAATCATGCAAAAGGAAATTAATCAGTGATTTATAATTTATTTAATATATATTAAAATGTATAAGGTGTGCATTGTAGCTGACACCAAATAACAACATTACAATTGTTTTATGACTCCAAGTCTTTCTCCTCAAATGCTATTGAGCTTCAAATTTGTGTTTGAGCCCATGTGAAAAAGTAGCATAATTTACATATGATTTACAGTTTATTTTAATGAATATCAAACATTAAATTCAATTGTGAATTATAGCTGACACCTAGATGAACAATTACAGTTGTTTTTATGACTTTAAGTCTTTTTTTTTTTTTTTTTTTTTTTGAGCAACTGGGATGGTGCCCCCTCGGGGAGTTTGTGCCCTACGCAGACTGCATTATCTGCGTGTAGGGAGCGACAGCACTGAATGTCATGATGCAAAAAATAAAATAAAAAACATTGCATCCACAAAACATTTCTCCAGCACCCTCTGGCTTGTCCACATGATCTTGGGAACCGCAGCAGTGGTTTTTGCGAGGGCAGTGGCTTTCTCCTTGCAACTCTGCCATGTACACCACGGTTGTTCAGTGTTCTCCTGATGGTGGACTCATGAACTTAACATTAACCAAGGTGTTTAAATGCTTCGAAATTACCCTGGGCTCCTTTGCAACTTCACAGACTATTACACGTCCTGCTTTTGGAGTGATCTTAGACAGTTGACCACTTCTGGGAAGGTAACACTGTTCTTGACCTGACCCCATGCTTGAACAGTAGTGTATGTACTGTATACATGTCTGTGTGATCATTACCAGCAGAAGGGATCATGTCCACCACTGAGCCCAGCTCTCTCCTCTTGCGCTTGGGAAGACGGGTCTTGCTCAGGGCCTCAAAACGGGCCAGCAAGGGTTCATCAATGCTGAGAAAATTACACTGCAGGAATCCACTTAGAGTGGTGGCGGCCATCTCCCTCACCTAAGAACACGAAGAGAGAAGGAAATAAAGATCATTACATTGTTACGGTTCAAGCTAAATCTTGTGGCCAAAGATTCAGACAGTTTCTCTTTACAGTTATCTGAAAATAGCATGGGGAAATGCAGAACCGGGAGAGACAGGGTCTTTTGTGTCAAGAGCTTTTCTTTAAAGAAGAAAAATGCACAGGGCCTGAAGAAAAGAAGTGTATAACGGCAGAATGGTGCCATCTGCATCACAGAACAAAACACGATGTTCCAGAGCAGAACTCCAGTCAGACTGAAATGGGTAAATTTAGGGTTTATTACCAGTGATGTGCTAAACAAATAGTCATTTAACCAGTCTCAATGAAGAACCATGTAATAAGGGAAAAAATCCTTAGTTATTAAAAACACACAGACAGTCATGAAAGCTGATTCAGCAATAGCAATTCTCTTTGCATGTCTAAGAGAGTTTAGGACACGCATCTGTGGGGACAAAGAAACACATCTATTGTCTTGAAGCTTCAAAATCTAGTGACCTTGGCCTGTGTGCTCGGATATCTGACCTTGAAACAGTCACGTTCTCATTGGCTGGCACCAATCAACCGAACAGCTGTATTACATCAGCAGACAGAGGTTAGGTCGAGTGCACCACGGAATCCAAGGTGCTTTGATGTAATAGTTTTCTTCCACTCATAACCCTATTCTTTCCCCCCCCTTAGCCTCTTCTCTCTGGAAATTTGAACATCTATCACCATGGAAACAGAATACTTCTGCAGCAGGGAGTTGCCATGGTAACAGTAAGAGGGGTAGAAGCGTTAAAGAGAGAAAGAATAAATGAAAACAAGAGAGTGCTACACTGAAAGGAGAGAACGGAGAAAGAGACACTTCCACCACGGCGGCCTACATAATTGGTTTTCGACACAGTTAACCTTTGCGATTATACTCAAACACAAGCATGAACAGAAGGTCGTGCCTCCGTTTAGACTTTCCCTCGAAAAGAGCTCAAATATAGACCGAGATATCATCTTGAAGAGGGTTCAGGCTTAATTCAGTGCAGCTGAGTGGAACATTTCTTAAACATGCAGATATCATGAGAGTGAAATCATAAAAAGACGGAGCTCCGAGGGAACTCGTGTCCGTCTGTGCAGAAGTCTGCCGAGTTTGTCGAATGAGAGATTGTTGTGCAATTCTTCACTGCTGAGTCAGTCATTTTATTCTAATGTTCTGCTGATTGGCTGTCATGGTTAAAGTGCTTTTGATAAAGTAATGATGTTGATTGATAATATTCAGTATGAAATTATTATTAGGTGCCCTCATATTAGGCTTGGCAGATAATTGTATTTTCCTCACAGAAAATAAAGGGCCAGAGACAACCCTACGCCTTTAGAAACTGCGAAACAAACCTTTATGCATGTGCAGGTTTGTATTGTAAAAAGCGCTATACAAATAAACCTGAATTGAATTCACACACCTCAAGTTGCTCATCCTCCAGCAGGCGAAGTACCAGAGCTCTCACGTCACTGACGGCCTTGGCATCACTAATGAAGGTGAAAAGATTGTAGAAAACCATGATCTGCAGGTAGGTGAGAATGGTGTAACGTGCGTGCCATGAGCTGATCCTTGAAATCTGTAACAAATAATGCCATCTGCTGGTCAAATCACACATCAAACCCTCACAAATCACACATAACTCCTACTAAATATGCTGTTTTCAGCTTTTGGTGTGCGTGTTTGTGTTATGGGCACTGGAAAGTCACCTCCTCAAGTGCATTGAGGACTTGTTGGATCTGCTCTGAGTACAGAAGCCCCTGGGACATGAGAGACAGACATGTCTTAGCGTCTCTCTTCATCTCATCATAGCTGTCATCATTCTCTACGGGGGCAATCTAGAAACAGAGAGAAAAGAGATAGGCTAAACACACGAGATTTGTAGAGAGTGAACTAAATTACAGACAAAGTCTGGACTCACTTTAAAGAGTAGAGGGAGCAGACGAAGCTGTTCAGGGACCGCAGAAGAGAAGGAGCGTCCAGTACTGGTCATCAACCACTTCAACACTGTCACAAAGACAAAACCCCAAAATATCCCTGAAACACTTCTGCACATTCGTTTTCTCAAAGAATGGTGTTCGCACACAAACAGCGAGAGACACAAAGTACACACCAGTTTTGAGTAATTTGATGGCTTGTGTCCTCTCGTCCTGGTCTCCCACTGTGTTCTCCTCTAACACATGGTTCTGGATCTCCTCCTCACCCTCCGTTAAAGGCTTGAGTCTGGCCAGCACACGCTCGGTGAAGTCTGCGATGTGCGGAGACATGGTGGGCTGAGTGTGTGGTAGGTTCACGTCAATCATGAAGATGTAGGTGAGCACGCTGAGAGACAGAAGAAGAAGAGAGATAGAATGAGCTGCAGTTGCTGAATGTGTTGCTAGCACACAGCGGCTCTGAACGAAAACGGAACATGAAAAAACACACCGAATGTTGATTTTTGTATTTAAGCACATACCTGCCGATGCGTTCGCGTACATTCTTGTAGACCTGAGTGAGTTTGGGTTCTAGGTATTGTAGTAACCTGTGTAGCAGCTCTGGGACCCTCCACCCCTGCTGAGCAAGACCTCCCTGCAGCACATACAGACGGCTGAAAAAGAGACATGACGTTGTGTCCAATTACATGACGAACTTAGACATGAAATATTTACAAGTCGCATTCATCATTCCCTGCTTTTAATCCATCACATTCAAAAGAGGACGTGTGTTTGGTAGTGATGTCATACCAGGCATCCACGAATGAGCCTCCTTCTCCTGTGAGCAGTGATTCCATCAGCATCTCATACAGCCAGTGCAGCTTTCGTGGGTCTCGGCTCTCCTGTACAGTGCACACATACACAAGGAATCATTTTTGGGGAAAATATGCACTGTTTAAAAGTTTTGGGTCTGTAAGATTGGGTCTGTAAGAAATGTTTTGAAAGAAGTCTTTTATGCTCAGCAAGGCTGTTTTGATCAAAAACACAGTAAAAACTGCAATATTGTGAAATAGTATTTTAATTTTAAACAACTGATTTTTTAGCAGCCATTACTCCAGTCTTTTATTTCACATGATCCTTCAGAAACCCTTCTAATATGCTGATTTGGTTCACAAGAAACATTTATTATTATTATAATAAATGAAAACAGTTTTTTCAGTATTCTTCAATGAATATAAAATTCAAAAGAACAGCATTTGTTAATAAATATTTTATAATAAATATTTTGCAATATTATAAATGTCAACTAATTTGATTAAAAACTGCAATCTTTTGAATGCTACAGATTTTTTCTTCCTTATTTATATAAGAGTATGAGACTTACATTTCATCCACAATTTCAATAGCATGTTTTTTGCTAGAAATTTGTGCAGAAACTCAATGATATAAAACATATGGGTCTAAACCGTACTAAAAGAAGAGTTCATGATCTACAAAGCGTGACAAAGGTGTCCTTACGCAGGCAGTGGCAATGCAGGTGCCCCAGTCTGCATATGTCTCAATGGTGATATTGGAGAGAGCTTTACGGAGGAGTGGACACAGCAGAGCCCACAGTTTTTCCACCTGTAACAAACAACACAATCAAATACAAACTCAAACACGTTTACATCATACTGCACTAAGCCAGTGATGTCGAAGACTCAAATCCTCTGAACTAAAATGCATGTGTGCTAATACCTTGCTGTAGCTCCAGTGTTTCGAGCCTCTGATGAGTCCAGAGATGATCTCCGCCGCACAGCGCTGCGTGCTCTCGTGGGAATCTGCAACCAGACGCTCCATATGAGGCTTCAGCAGAGGCAGGAAGGCATCATCAAAGTTCCGAAAAAGACCCTTTTGCAACACAAGACGATGTTTTATATTTTTTCTGTTACAATTTTGCTGATTTTTTTTTTTTTAGCTGGATGTCAGATATAAATGCAGATCGGTTTAAAACAATGGACTGTAGATGCACGTCTAAAGACTCTCACCTTAAAAAGGCAAAATCGCCGTGGGCTGAACTGATCGTTCCCCTTTCTGTCCTCCAGAGACAAATAGTGGATGAACTGATCTATGAACTGCTGGTCTGAGAAATGATCGTATATGATCTGTTCACTCTACAACACAGAAAACAGGCAACAACAAAAAAATGAGGTGGTATGAGTATCTGTTGAGATTTGCAAACAGTGGTTGGGTTTGATGTCATTTAATGTTTTATATTTATGCACCTCATTCATTTCTTGTCTTGATTTGCCCTGTTTAGGCTGTTCCTCAGGAGGGGCATAGAGCATCAGCGTCCTTAAAAAATGAAATGTTAAAATACATTTTGTGTTGTTCTCCAAATCAACTGATGAATATATGCTACCATTCAAAAGATTGATTTTGAGCAGCCATTACTCTAGTCTTCAGTATCACATAATCCTTCAGAAATCATTCTAATATGCTGATTTGGCATTGTATGGCTTCGGAAGACATCAAATACGGTGCATGACTCTTATGTTTAAGCATTGTAAGCATGTGTACCGTGGCCATGTGGAATAGCCCCAGTGGGTTTTCTCAATGAAGCAGCATTCATCCCAGTCCTGCTGGGAACGTGGCAACCTGCTGCTGTCATACTGCAGCCACTGGTTATCAGGCCTGTCTCCCACCAGCAGAGAGTCTAGCGCTTTACCGCCACCTACATGAAAAACAGGAAGAAATATAGCACAAATCTCAGAAATACTCATATTTTTTCATATGAGACAATTCTTACTGTATGGTTCGTGTACTCACATGATTGTAGAGATGTTTTGAGCTCAGATAAATCGTAAGGATTCACGGTCACTTTCTTGTGAGGTCTCTTAAGCTGCTTTAGAATTCCACTCACTGCTGATATCGCAGCCTGAACAATAAATGAAGAACCAAGTGAGTTTTGGTGTAGCTTTCCTTACACACATATGCTCATAAGTATAATTCTGACAATTCACACACATTGCGAACTAAGAGCGAGTCATGGATCAGGCTCTCGGTGAAAAAGAGGACTGCAGAGGAAGGCAGGGGGTGGTCATCTCTCAGCATCAGAGAGAGGAAGCCGAAGGTTATCTGCTCAAACTTCCAGGGCCTGCCAAATAAACAAGCATATGACCAGTGAGTAATTTCCATTACTTTACCATCCAGACATTTGCGGTCTAATCGAACCAGACACGATGAGTAGACATACAGGTTTCGGTCGTGAAGGCAGTCCAAAAGTTCCAGTACGAGCTTCTCATACTTCCTGTTAAGATGAATAAAACAGGAAAAACTCAATTTTGTGTATATCCACTGATTAACTGGATATAAACTGGAAAGCATAGTTTTTTATTTAATGTATTGACTTACTGCACTGAGTCTTTGTTTTTCTGTTCCTGTCTCTTTCTTCCCTCCAGTTCCTCCTGTTCAGAGGCGGCACATGGAGTCGGTTCTGGGTTACTAGATTTCATCATTTTTAAAGCAACATCCACACAACTCTCCGGGATCTGAATATGACACATAAACAACAGTATAAAGACAAATGTCTTCTTAAATAAAAATACTTATACTTTTGCAGTTCTGCAGTTCTAGAGAAAGTAAAAGTTGAAGCTGGTGTGCAATGACATACTAGCAAAAATGATTTTCACTTTATATTAATACTTTAAATCATGAACCAAGGGTGTGTAATTTTTTTCTCTCCAGATTTTTAGTTAATGTTTCTTCCCCATTTAGGCTACTATTTGCTGAACTCACAGAAAAGTCAATTCCAATGGTCTCGTACTGGCGGTGGATTCTGTCAGCAAGATCGTCGAAGAGCCGGACGACTGAAGGCTTCTCTACAGACATGGAGGGGCTCATACCAGAGCGTATGATGGCAGGCCATGTGAGAGTAATGCAGTCCCAGTACTGCAGGTTAGCAAGAAAGATCCCAAACGGGTTCCCTAACAGACAGTACAAGGCACCCTGGAGAAGAGTAAAAAATGTGTCATATGTCAGAAACATGAAGTTTCTTTTAGTGCAGTTATTCACCATGAGCGCTGTAAGACCTACTTTGAATTGCTGCTGGGTAACATCAGTGCGGTCTGGGTCCAGATACTCCAGCACTTTAGGAATGACATCTCTGCAGCATAAGCTGTAGGTTCCCAATGCGGCGAACAGCACATTCTGAGCTTTACTCCTCACCTGAGGTCAAATAGATACTCTTAATGGTGTATTCATTTCTTTTGTGTGTGAATACATATGTGTGTTTTTGGCCTCGACATACCTGACTGTACCTGCTGGTGGACAGTCTGAGCAGGTCATTTATCAGGTCCTGATGAACACTCCTGTAGCAACATCCCTCCTTGGTCAGATTTCTTAACTGAAACACACACTCGAGACTCAAAACTACCGAAATCTTAACAAAACAGGCTGTTATTTTATGGTACCCAAAAATACTATAGATACTGTATAAAGGGGGGAAATCTCATGAACATGTTCAGGTCAATTATTTTTTTGCTAAAAACAAAAGAATTTAATAGAAATATTTAGTTATATTAAAATATAGCTTTCATGACACATTCCACAATTTCATACACAATATTATATAGAACACATTAATACAATAAAATCAATAAACTAAATGCAATTAAATACAAATAAAAAAATTTAATATAAAATTAATCAAATTAATATGTCTTTGTGAGATTTGCCCAAATGCTTTATAAAATGTTTAATATTTGAATTATTAGGAGCTACCTCATGCTGCAACATGACTCTGTCTATGAGTAGAGCTCTGATGTGTTGTTTACTGCCGTGAAGCTGGAGAGAAGAAGAGGGAGTGAGTGTCAGTCAACTACACATCAAATCTAACGATCAGTAACAGACATTCAGTGCGCCTCTAACCTTGTTCTCCATGGACTTCTTAACAAGACTGAAACTTCTCCAGCGGGAGTCAAACTCATGTTTGTGTGCGCCTTTGAAGTTAAGCAGGTCATTGATGATCTGTAGAGAGAAGACACCATTTGTCAGTCATACCACTGCAATACTGTAAAGGTAATGTGCACATACACACAAATGTTAGAGAAACCTGACAGTGTTTCAATTCACCTTTATAATGGAGAAGAGGGATTTGATGTCGTCCTCTGAGTGCTCTAGAGTATGGTCTGTACAGATAAACATCAGAGTTGAGAGAGTCTTGAAAGGTACATACTACAGCTTTCAGTTCAGGTCAACAATTATTATTTATTTAATTAAACTAATTGATCACATCTATAGATGTTAAAAATGGTGTACATACATAAATTGATCTGCTGTGATAAACTTGAAAATGTAAAACTAGAACGGGACTCAGTGTGTTGGAGTAACTTACGTAGTAGAGGTCGAATCATCTTACAGATGTCCTCTCTGTAGTTCTCTCTAGACAGGTCTGCCACATTATCAATAATAATCAATTGGCAAGCAACTAATTCATTAATAAGGATTTCTCTTACACTGATTCAAAACACAAGAAGGAAATGCTCACTTACCATAGTCTACTCCAGCATACACGTTTGTCTCGTCCAGCTGAACCATACTGATTGCCCTGAAATAAGAAACATTGCAAAATATTACTAAATCTGTATGTTGTGTACCAGAGCATCACATACTGTATAGTTTCGCAATCCATGCAATGTTAAAATGAAAGATTTTTGTTGTTTTTGTAACTGTAGTCCGTTGTGTGTCACTCACATCTCTAGCACAGGTTCTCCATGCAGTGGAGGCAGAAGGCTGCCTGCTCCCAGAAGGCAGTTATGAACAATGGACAGACTCTGCAGAACGTCATCCCTAAAGAGACCAAACACATTATCAAACAACTCTTTCAAGGAACTTTTTTCTTGAATCCTTTTCTTTTTTCTTTTTAATTAATGCATTAAAAAAATCTGTCCATCTATGAAAGAAATAAAAATATCTCTAAAGCGCTTAAATCTTAAGTCATAGCTCTGATTTGTCTCTACAACTCCAATAGCAGAAAAATTGGGGTGTTTTGTGAAATGCCATGTAATCAAGTTGTAATCAATGTAATCAAGTTATTTGTTCATTCTCTCTAACCTTTATTTATTGATTAAAGTACAAAGAAAAAAATTCCAATGTTCCCTTTCAGTCGGTCACTTTGACGTTGTGTGGAGGTTCCAACACTAAGGGTCGCTCTTGGGAGCCCAGACACCTCTGACATCATTTAGAAAAGCCTGATGAAATTGGCCAGCAAAATTTGCATAGCTAGCCAAGACATGATACCCTTCAAAACAGTGTCCTTTGGATATTTTCTACCCTTCTCACTTTTATTTTGCATCTGTTCCAACTTATTTGAAGTGTGTTGCAGTCATCAAAATTTGTTTTAATTTACAAAATACATTTAAGTTGGTCAGCGAAAGCGTTGGAAATCTTTCTTTGCACAAATCACAGTTATCAATTAACAAATCACAGGTTCTTGATTTTAATGCATTTTGCAAAACATCCCAACTACTCTGGACCTGGGGTTGTAAATCATTGATATGTGAACGCGCACCACAGGAGCTGTGGGAATTTAAAAACATTCAGATTTTTGCCTCTATGAAACAAAAACTAAAATATACGGAGAGAGAAAAATAAAAAAGTACAGGAATAAATAAATCACAATTAATCTCTTGTTATAAACCCATTCAGTCCCTTTTTTAAAGAAAATCCAGTATAATACGAAGACATTTCTGGTTTGATGTTGATGAAGGGGAACATGCTGAGTTCAAACAGACAGAAGATGTTACTGTATCCCGTGGCTGACCTGCTGATCTCTTGTTCTCCCTGTGTGTGTTTCTGCAGACGCAAGAGTTCAGGCTTTAACAGCAGATCCAGCAGGTAGAAAACAAACTCTTTCTCTTCTGTGCTAGGCACGTGCCATTGGATGCCCAGGTCCAACAGGTCTCCAGGCTGCCCCCAGTCCTGATTCAGAAAGGAGACAGAGACAACTAGTGGAACATCAGCCTCCATGACATGACTTTTTATTTATTTATTTTAATCACGAAACCTTTTTATTTTTAAGAAATCAGTGACCAATGTTTTGTGTAATTGCGAATACTGATGATAATTGGCGTAATGTTTAATACTATCCTTGTTAGTTTAATGCATTTTTCATGGAAGTTTCATGGATTTGTTTTCATAAAATCAAATAGTAATCATAAACATAAAATTAGGGGAGTAGTTATGATTTTCTCAGAATGCTGAGGTGGAGTCAAATTAACCATGTAATAATACATCAGACAGTGAGGAAGAGTGACGTCTGTCCATCTAAGAAAAGGTACTCAGGTTAACCGATGCTTGAGACTAGGGATGTCAAATTTCGATTATTTCCATGATCGATCGTCGTTTAAATTAACGATCAATTAATCGATTAATCGTTAACCATAATACTGCAAAATGCGTCTATTGCAGGTACACAGTCAGCGGTATGACAGGATGTGCAAAAGCCACACACACACACAAAACGCTTTCTCACTTGAATTAAAGAGGTTTTAGTCTGAATAAAATGCTAGTAGCAGGATTATAAAATGAATAGATGCGATTATGATCATTTGATAAAATGAAGAGAGCGCGCCATACTTTTGAGGTCATTTTACTTTGTTGACAGTTTCCAATCCCGCACGGAGAACGCTGAACGCGCCTCTTTAAATGGTTTTGTGGTGCTCGTTGTTGTATTTTAAAGCACAATTGCGATGTTTTCAACTGACATTATTGTATAAAATTATCCGAAATGTGGAGCGCGTGTGACTGCGCTGCACATTAAGTGAACTACATCGGCGCTGCTGCACCAAAACACAGTTGCTCACATTAATTTGATCCTGCTGGATTCTGTCCTAGAAAATGTCAGATTTTTAAAAATCCGGCATACAGCGCATTAGATCGTGACAGTGCATGCGTGCACACGAGGATGAGCGAGCGCGGCTTAGGCTAGATTTATTTGGAGGTTATTGCTCATGTCTCATTCGGCACAAATCGAAATGTTTCCATATTCGCAATGTATTTGAATGTTAAACTATTAATTATAATGTAAACTAGGCTTGTACTTAACACGCATTCGCATATAGACGGAAAAGATGATCCTCTTCATATGAGCAAAAACGTCCTTGGCATAACAGCAGAGTGGACCGGTATACTACGGTCTATTTAAACTGAATGCTCCAGGAATGTGTCGGTCACAGCGCCTATTAATCGCTGTTTTGAATCCAGCAATTATTTATTTAGAAATGATAAGATCTGATTATGACAAGTGTGGTATAAAAGCTTTGTTTATTAGAGGAATAATAGGTTAACTGGAGATGTTACATCGCGACCATGCTTTTGGACCCCATAGTCTTCATTTACGCGGCTTTGTTCTGGTTTGCCGGTTGGTCACGAATTTCCACAAATTCAGTATATTTAGGCATTGTTTCTTTTCCTAAATCTTCATAGTCTAACCCTCTAATTTCCCAGGTTTATTTTATTATCTTTCGCTTTTAATAACTGTTTTCGCATCTCTTACTGTGGTAAACATAGGAAGGGAAATTAAAGATTTCATGAATTAAGAATTCGTTCGATTTATTAATTTGTTCCCTTATTTCACTTAAATCATGGGTTATTTAGGGAACAAAATTAATGAAACATGGACAATTGCCACATTAATAATTCGTAGGAATGAATTAACAAGTTGTAGGAATGAATAGACTACCTGTCCTGTCACTGTGTCCCGCAGCCCTGCAAAGCGCACGATATAAAACAGTTATCTGATGAAATGATTAGTAACTACATTTCTATTGCATTTAATGTTGAAGAACTTTTATGTTGTTTCTATTTTAATGTTCTTTAAAGTTTAAATCACATTAAAAGCTTAATTTGTACATTGTGAATGAATGATGATGCTTTTATATATCGTCACCGTCACTCACAGCCGCTCGCACGTGTTGAGTGCGCATGAGCCGCACGCAGCCCAACATTGAATCGGTTAACCGACCATCGATAGCCTTAATCGATTGCATCTCTTATCGACAATTAATCGATCATCGATTAATCGTTGACATCCCTACTTGAGACGGTGACGGAGCTCCACCAATCCATCCATTTACTCAATCATCTCATCTCTTTCTCTTCACTCTGCTGTTGTGAATGGGAATTTACACATTTTGGAATTTTTTTTAATTATATTTTCAGACACTATTCACATTTATTCATTTGGCAGACACTACAAGCGAACAACAAGCGATGTATCATCAGATGGCAATAAACAGGAGAATAGCCCATTATATGAGGTTCAAGTCATTGTTTAAAAATAGTAAAAAGCTAGGACAGGAGGATAAGAAAAAGTTTCTTTTTTCAAATTGATCTCTTGGATAGTCTGCAGATTCTTCAGGATTATGGCATCATATTTCAAATTCGTTCTAAGGAGAGCTGAGGCTCATGTCACTATGAGAGGGTAAGTGGCTAAATCAAGCCATCTCATTTTCCACGTGAGACTGACCTTAATTGGTAGGTATGTGTCACTGTGCTGCTGGACGCCGCCGGGCACACTGCAGTATTCTCTGGGATAGATGATGGACATGGAACGCAGGATGTGATAGAGCAGCTTACAGGCCAGATTGTAGCCCTGCTTACATTTCAGGTGCAGAGTTAACTGAAGAATTTGCACCAGCTGAGACCTGTAGAGTAACAGCTGATCACCACCCACACGGGTCACCTACAGACAGAGACAAGGCCGGTCATTTTAGTTAACTTATAGATAAAGATTTTAGCATTTCTACATTTCTATAGCTAGCTGGGTTCTAGTGAGAATCTAGTGCTGACCTCAGAAAACAGCTGGAGATTCCACATCAGCTCTTTATCCAGCTCCTCTTCATTTAATACCTCTTCATCTGAGAACACATGGTTTGTTAATGGGAAACTCACACTGCACATGTAAGCAATATGTATATATTACCATTAACCCATTACATCATGGGGAACTTACTGGCTGAGATTTGTAATATGGCATTACAACAGTGAGGCAAAAAGAGTTTCAGAGCCTCGGCCGGGTGACACTGAAAGTAGAATACACATTTAAATGGTCAGTCAAACATTCTGAGTAACACTGTCAGCTGTGGATGTCTGCGAGTTGAGCTCAGAACACTGACCTTGGTTGCAGCTCGGCACATGTCCGCCACCATCCGTCCAGCCACGTGAGTCTCAAAAATGTTTGTAGTGGCAAAGTTAAAGACTTTTTCCAGAGCCACCTGTGAAAATGAAGGAAATATGTTCATATATCATCACACAGTATTATGGAAATATACTTCAGCGTAAAAAAGTTTGTGGTATGTAAGATTTTTTTTGACAGTGAAGACATTTATAATGTTACAAATGATTTATATTAAAAATATAGATTTTTTACTTTCTATGTATCAAAGCATCTGGAAAAATATGTATCATGTGACACTGGAGATTGGAGCAGTGGCTACTGAAAGTTCAGGAATTGCCATCACAGGAATAGATTACATTTTTTATTTAATTTAAATACAAAACTATTTTAAATTGTAGTAATATTTCAAAATATTACTGTTTTTAATGTATTTTTTTTATCATAAAAATAGCTCAGGTAAAATGTAAAAAAATTAAATAAAAAAATCTTATCGATCACAAACTTTTGAGTGGTAGCATAAGTTATGACTAGGTTTGACTCCGTGTGTGTTTATAATAACCTGGAATATTTCTATAGAGCATTGTGTTAGGATAGTGCAGAATGTGGAGGACAGGCCCAGCTCCACCAGACTCTCCAGATGAGTCATTTTCTCTGTCTCCATCTCCTCCCGAGTCTGTTCCAGTGTACTCGTGTCAATCAGTGCAAAACATCTAAATACACAAACATGAGAGGAAGAATGAGGATACAAAAAGAAATACACATGCACAGTATTCACAGACAACAACAACAGTTCTCAGAGTTCTGTACCTATCAATGAATTGAAGAACAAAATACTCAAACTCTGCCGATGCGGAACACAGTTCTTTTTCCACCTGCGCAAACACAATCAATGAAAAGATTTAGAGTTGCACATTAATTATGACATTTAAAAAGACTCTACTGACAGGAGGATATCTCACCTGTGTGAGATTGTTTCTTGTCTGAACAGCAGCTGAACAGTCCACCAATGGCACAAGAGTAACAAAAGTTGCTAAAAACTGGAATGTTATCTGAAAAAAACAAAAAACAAATTTGAGAACATACAGACCTCTATAAAACTATTTGCTAGTCTTGGACAAAAATAATAAAATCCAGATATAACTTGTATCGTAATCCTGCCTGAAACTGGAATAGTGCCTGGTTGCTACACAGTGTTACACTTTAAATTGCAGTATGATATTTTTTTAAATATATGTCAGTATTCATTTGAATACATCATTTGTATTTATTATTATTTATATAATTACATTTTAAGTGTAGGTAACATTGTTATGGGCTTTTCTCTTTTTTACTTTAATTTATATTTATTTAAATTCTAGTACTTCTTTTATTTCAGTCAACTGGTAATTTTACATAACTGCCTTGAACAGACTCTCACCATGCACTTGCTGAAGTCGTTGGGGTCGACCCCAGGCAGAGCCCTCATGAGGAGAGGCAGCATGTGTGTGGGGCCCTCTGGAAACCTCTGGCCCCCAGACACCAGGCTCTGTGCCACACCGATCATACAGCTTAGGGTGGCGGTCAGCTGGTGAGGCTCAGTGAGGGTCTCCATGGCAGGATATGTCCTTAAATGAGACGGAGAAGAGGAGAAATGTGTCTCGAAAAGGCTTTTATGTGATAATGTCATCAATTTATTCTCTCAATTCTAAACTACCAAGGGTTGTTAACAAATCAAATTGTACAAAACATCTATAAGATTATTTTACTCTTAAAATTGTTCATTTAAAATATATTAATATATAATATATTATATATTAAAACTTACTTCTCCAGCAGTGGAGGAATGACTAGCTCAGGTCTGAGCAGGGCAAGGTTTTGCAAGGCCTGGGCAGCATCCAGGCTGCCAGTTTTGCTAAACATCGCCAACAGGACGGGCTGCTTCATGCTTTCCACAAAGTCTGTGATGTCTTGCTCACTGAGAAGGTGGCTCTCGGGAACAGGAGTCAGCCACGTTGGCGTCCGGTAACGTTCTCGATGCAGTCGCTTCACAACGCTGGCAGGTAAACGCTGAAGGAGCTTCATGAGTTTCATCTAGGGATGGACGGATGGAGCAAAACAAATAAAACGGGTATTTATAAATTAAAAAAACAAAACATTTTTTTATATTATTTGATATTTGTCCATTATTAGGTAGTGTAATAAGGGGAAAAAAGGGCGTAATGAACTTGAAATGGAGCAATGACCATAATGATATTATTCCAGCACCCACATCTCTAATGTGTCTGCAATTATGAGTTTTATTTAGACACGTGTCATTGAAGCCTAAATAAATAAAGCAAACATGGATTAAATTAAATGTTAGTTCTACTGTGCTTTTACTGTCAAAAAATGGCACTGCAACTACCATTTGATCAAAGGGATGAACTTTGGGATCGACTTCTGATACCCATCTCACTGAGTGAGCATGCTGGCCTTTGGCACATTCCTTCGTGCGATAAAACATTTTGTACCCTGTGATGCCCACCGCAAACCACACAGTTCATTTGCATCAAAGCAAGAACTCTTTCTGGGAGCTTTTGAAAACAAATCAGATGTTCCACAGAGTGCACACATCTCAACAACAGCTTAAAGAGGAAGACAAAGTAATATTGCAACAATGTGGCGACAGTAAAAGGACAAAGCTTTCACAGGGTTTACTGTGACATTTGAAACTCAGAACTAGATGCTTCCCTCAGTCAGCAAGCATGCATCCCTGGAGAGATAAACTATCCTGTTGTCTATGAGATGTTGTTTCTAGAAAAAGAATGGCATGCACTGTTGATAGCAGCAGTGTGTTTCAAACGGACAAAGGTGCAAGCTTTTAAAAAGCACTCTGGGTTACAGATTAGCAGCCTTTGCTGTTCATTTTTTTTGTTAATTTTGTTAATTAAATAGTTTATGCTCAATAATTGGTTTATACTTACAAATATTCTAATACAAGATTTATACTTCATGTATTATTTAGCATTTGATAGAGTATTTATTTCGAATAGATTCAGAAATCTCCATCAGTAACTCACCAGCCAGCGGCCGTGGTTAGAAGGGTGAAAAAACGAGGTGATACTGTTGAAAAGGCCACTGAGCTGGGTCTGGGTCTGCTTACTGGGCCCTCCCTAAAATACATGATTAAATATAAAGTAAATGTATTAATTAACATCCTGATAGTTTCGGACATTTCAATAGCAATTAAAAGCATAGGTGCTTCATTTTACCAGCAAAGCAGAAATCCAGATGACCACATGACTGATGTCATAGGCATTTGTCAGATATCTGGAAACCAGCATCTGACTGGATCCTACAGGAAGATTAAGACTCCTTAAGATCCTAGTGAAGATCTGAAAACAGAGAATATAAACTGCATAACCAGAAACGCTGAGGCAGCTCTGGACTGAATGCCTAATCTGAATGGCTTATGTTACCTTGGGAATATAAGGGTCCCAATCTATGTAACCAATGTTGTCATTGGCCAGTCGTGCAAAAAGACTGACGAGATTCTGGAACAGACACAATCGGGGTTGATACTAATGCAATGAATTATCAAAGCTGTTAAAAATTCAATAGTGAGGCAACTATACTTACGACTTCCCAGCTTGGAAGATTCTGCACCGACACCCACAGGCTTATCAACTCCTCAAACCAAAGTCTGCAGAAATGCACAAACCAAAATACTCACTTCATGGAACTTGGCATAACAAAAAAGTATTTACGATTAAAGTCCATTAACTTTGGGATAAAAATACCATTTGAAGCAGATGTGTAACAGTTACATAACATACGCTATTTTCCATTTCAAGTTAATTTCTATGACAACAACTTTGCGTTAGCTTGTTATTCTAGTTTGTGAGAATTGTAAGAAACTCTATTTAATATAAAAACAACATATATCATGGTTGTTCCATGCATCTGTCATGATGCATTCTGCATTTCATGAGAAATACAACACTATTAGAAGCTTGGGGTCAGTACGATCTTTATTTTTAAGAAATTAATTCTGAAAATGGTTTGAAATTCAGCTTTGCCCATCACAGAATTAAATTACATGCTAAAATATATTCAAGCTAAAAACATTTATTTTAAATTGTAATGAAACTTCACAGGGTTAACGTTTTACTCTACTTGTGATCAAATAAATGCAGCTTTTGTGAACAAGAGAGACTTCTTTAAAAAATTCGACTGATTCCAGGTTTTAACAGTAGTGTACGCGTGTGATTTCAGTCAAGTCCATTACAAAAACCAACAGGAATGACTGTGCAAGTTAAAGCAGACTGAAAGAGTGTCATAAGGTTCAGGCAGTGCTCACTTAAAACCCTTATCATGCAGCTCTGGGGGAAGAGTGGTGGGCAGGTAGAGGTCGAAATATCCCATGGCCTTCTGCATAGTCTCGTCAAACGGGCACATCAGAGGTCTCCACTCATCCAGCATCTCCTGTGTGGCTGATTCTGGGAAATATCTGCACGCACAGACACACATAGAATGATTTTTTTTTTTATCCTATTGCTGATATCCGTTAAGTGTTATGTACAGATATGACAATACTAAAACTTTGTGATGTGCCATTTACATGTCTTGGTAAACTTTATGCAGTACAAGTAACTGGATAAATGGTTAATATGCTTTAGTTAAAGGATTATATTCTGCCGGTCTAAGCCACATCAGGAATCCTGGCATACACCATGCAGGACTTCCTGTCAAGTCCATCCATGAGCATTCTGTAAACCAGGGTCCATCAAATCTTGTCGCGGAGGGCCAATGGGCTGCAGAGTTCAGCGCCAACCCTGATCAAACTCAACTACCTTTGATTTTCTAATGATCCTGAAGACATTTGCTTATGCTGAAGAGTTTTATTAGGGTTAGAGCTAAACTCTGCAGGAAAGTGGATCTTGTGGGCCAGATGTGAGGATCCCTGCTGTAAACGGTGCATTATTTGGTCAAACTGAAGGTATGGCCTTCACTGGCCAGGCACATGACCACCTTTTCTGTAATCCTACCGTAGATGAGCTGAGAGCCTCACCTCACCCTAAATATCTTCCATAGAGTCCAATCTGTGTTTAAGCGCAAACAAGGCAAGCCAGCTAAGCATACATTTTTTTCTGTTTCTATTTCACTAAGATCATTAAAAATAATTTTCAGTATTGAACTGTTTTTATCCCAATTTGCTGGATATGATGTCATTTTTGACCTCCTGCTGAAGAAGGGATAGCACTGATCCTGGGAGACTGAGTCGCAGGGTCAGGAACCTCCCACAAAGCCAAATTAAAAGAGCATTAAACAGGATTAACAGCTTAAGGAGAAACGAAGCAACAATTAGGACACACCGTTTATGCACACTACCAGTCAAGCATAGTGATCGAAAGAAAAAGTGAAGAAGCAGAGTAGTAGTGATCAAAAATTCATCCTTTTCTACTAAGCCAAGATTTTTTTAAGATCATGAGAAATAATAAATCAGGCCAGTGTGTCCAAACCTTTTACTGGTATTGTTTTCCATTAACTTTCATTAAACCGATAACCTTGCATTTTATGTAAATGTCTTTACTGTCACTTTGATCAATTCAACGTATCTTTGCTGAATAAAGTATTCATTTGTTTAAATACAGTTAAAAATCTTACTCATCCTAAACCTTTGATTAGTAGTGCATGTCAAGTACTGTACTTACGGCCTGCAGTTCTTGATTAAAGCCTTCAGAACTGCTTCCACTGAGCTGCAAACAGAAGAGAAACTTGGAAGTGACCAACACTGGATACAACAGCACATTGTAATTCCATGCAAAAACAATTCTACAATGAACAAGACCAACACACTAGTGTTGTTAGACACACTCATGCATCACAAAATCTTTTATGTTTTGCACCCATAAAGGCAGTGAAGAAAACAGAGGTAGAGGAATTTTGGGGAATAGTGTTTATTGGGGTCATTTTATTTGAACACATCTGTGCTGTGAAATGATGGGCATATTGGGGGCTAATGGTCCATCTGTGACCTATATGCTGCTGAAAAGCTGGTCAGTGCAGTGCAACCCCCTTACTCTAAATTGCATCTAAAGTACTGTAGAGGGGATACTTCATGAAATTCTGATCTTCAATACCAAAACATTAGATCACATTCATCAGTTGCATGCAATCCATCAAACACATGCACCATGAAAACCACACAGCTAAACAAATGTAAACAAGCCAGTGAGCGTCACCAAAAAACTGCAGATATGTGACACCCAGACAGGGCTTCTGAACCTGATGACCTTTGTTATGAAGCTGGACAAAGTTATCTTTTACCTCTGAACTCATACAGAAAAAAATAATCTCTCAGTAGGGATTCACTGTTGCAGCCCATGTAAGAGGAGCCAACAAGGATACTGGAGTATCAGATATCTGCATTAAAGAGCATGGTGGAAAACACGCTCAGCACTCAGAAACAACAAACAATACAGGCCGTTGATATTGAGAGCGAGAGAGTGTTACTGAATGCTGTGAGAGCAGCACAGTGTGAGTCCTGAGTCCAACAGCCTGTCGGACTGTCAGTACTTTTTGTGCAATGTGACATGCATCTTCTTTGGTAAAAGTGCACTCAGTAATTTTATATAATATTAATATTTTAAAATAGTAATATAATGTTATTACAGTATATACAATATTAATTGTATTTTATTATTATTCCCATTATGATTAGTCCTCTACACACACTTCAGAAACTCTAAATTACATCCAGTAAATGGTCGCCAATTTGCTGTTCTGTAAAAACTGGAAAGCAACAGCTTGAGCAGTAAAATACTTTTTTTCGGATATTGTCTGCTATTACTCCTATAAATTTGGCACAGGCCATGTGAATGGCATAACTGATGCTGCACTGTGCCGTGGCTCTGCGGCGCGCTGTGTGGAGTGAAGCAGAGCAGACCATGTCAAATTTTAACTCGCACATTCTCAAAAAAATGGTAGCAGTCTAGAACCCTGTACAGTATGAAATGGAAAAAAATACACTGATGATCAGCAAGCAACAAAAAAGCAGTGAAAGTAAAAAAAATAAAAAAAATTATTGAGTGCACTTTTGAAAATTAACAAAGTAACATGGTCCTTACCACCTCTGAGCAAGTTTAACGATTATGTGTTTAGAGGAAGAGCGTGGCCGCAGAGAACTGAACATGGGAGGAGAAAAAAAAAGACAGTTTCACTCAACGCTTCTTTATCTACTATAACAACATTTTTATTTGACGCTCAACATCAGCACCAGTTTTATGATGTGTGCA
This sequence comes from Carassius gibelio, assembly GCF_023724105.1. NCBI lineage: Eukaryota > Metazoa > Chordata > Actinopteri > Cypriniformes > Cyprinidae > Carassius > Carassius gibelio. The sequence continues at coordinate 8,305,231 of NC_068383.1, forward strand.
GATTCTCACAATAGAGCAGGCTGAGCATGCTTCTGACACAATCTTAAAAATAGGAAGCTGAGATGGAAGTTATTAGGATCATTTTATTGAGTAGATATGCAAAAGTGATAAAGCAAAACAGATCCCTTTAACCATGTATTTTTTTTATATTGTTGAGTAAAAAAAAACAATTTTTGCTTTAATTAATCAATCTTTGTGTAATGTTTTTGATGGGATATGCATGTACCTGGGAAACCAGTTCAGGCCGAGGTGCTCCGTCTTTGAGTACAGGATCCCGTCCTGCAACTCATAAAGGGGTCGCCAAGGCAATTCTAAGTCCTCTCTTGAAAGCAGCTCCTTCTTCCTTGAAGGCAAAACCATTTAAAAGATATGATTTTCTTCACATAGTTTGTTTGTGATGTTATAACGGATAATTGTACATTATTTTCTGCTATGAAAGCCAGTTCATTTCAATGTAAAAAACAATCATTAAAAAAAAATATAGGAAGCATGCAAGAAGTCCATCTTACTTCAGGAGGGTGATGAGGAGACGGGCGAAGCTCTGCATCATACTGATCTCCAGTTTGGGGATGGTGACCAGCTCGTACAGCAGCTTGATAAAGAGCACATGGTCCTCTTTGCTGAACTTTCTTCCATACAGTCGCATATACCTGAAGGACAAGAACGGATAGTGGGTTTTTTAGTATAAAAATGTAACACTTTATTCAAACTATATGACATCTCCCTCTGATATTAACAGTTAGGACGGTGAGTTGTATGGTACGAAACAGATCTGCAGTTGTCTATTCTATAACTGAGAGTGTTATTGTTCTGACCCTGAACTTCCAATTCATGAAATTCTGTTTGGTCAGTGTAGTTATTATACATCATAGCATCAATAATGTGAATTTATGATTTAAAAAAAAAAAAAGAGAAAAAGAAGATCAAATTCAAATTGCAATACAAAAGACTTCCATTTGGATGTTTTTAGTTGCTTCAAGCTGAAAGGTGAAGACAAAAGCAACAGGTGATACCCAAGCAAATCACTTTAATTAGAAGATTTAGGTCAAGTTGGAGAAGCTTGATTTCCACTGAAATGGAAGTTGGCTCATGGCTGACCAGACACAATCAAATAATTTAGGTCAGACCAGGATACCACAGCTTCCGTGCTTGGGCTGGAAATGCCAATGGCTTGCCAAAAGAGGGTTTTGTTGGGATATTCTCTGGAATAGCAGAGATAAAGAAAGCCATGTCCTAAACACCCAAGGGCACACAGAGACCAGTCCCAACACAAACACTGGGACATCTCCAAACATAGACATAGCTTGCATTCTGGGCTTACTGAAAAGGAAGACAACCTGGAGAGATACAGCACAAGAGGATTCATTAATACATTCTGTGAAGAAGTATGTGATTACGCAAATGTCTTGGATGACATTGAGGACAATATTTCAGTGCATGTTTACTGTTTACACCAATGAGTATTGCATCTTATAGTCACACACAGTCTGACATCAGTCACTGTTTGTGCTGGTTGTGCTCTTAAAATAGCATTGAGTGTTGAAACCATGACCAAGGCATTTTGCAATCACTGACAAAATATTTAGCTTGTTAAACACCAGTCAATTCATTACTTTCACTGTAATGAATACTCAAACCAATAACTTCATTTCACAACACACCAAAAACCAAAACATAATCATGGTGCCCAAGCTACTTGGATTTCTCAACACTGGTTCATAAAAAAAAGAAACCAAACAACTCGCGGTAATAGGGATTTTATACAATACCAAGTTAAAATATCACACACTCTTTTAAGCGTTCCAACTGAACATTCTATGAAGTTTGTTTGAACAAACAACGTTAGTGACTACGCATGCGCAACAGCAATCAGCTCACACTCCCGATTAGCGCTCTATTTAAATCACATTGGAGATATTTTTACCTCTAGATACAAAAGGGTAATTTGGTGTTCCCATGACTTTAAATAGAGCTGCCTACAGAACATCACATTTTCTGTTCATGATATTGTATTAAGTGAATGTATTTATGATTTATGCTCATAGGACAAGCCTATAATTGAATTTAGTTGGCAGACAAAATTACCCGGATGAGTACTGTATAATGTTTGATGAGTTATGCCTCTTAAATACTTACGTGGAAAGTTTTCTCGTCCAAAACAAGACTCCTGGCCATATCTCTCGGAGTTGGACGGCTCTGCCGAGGTTTCCTTTGATCTGTGCCAAAATTTCATTGGACTCTTCGTCTAGTTTGTCCTTATAAGGCAGAAGTTCGTTGTAAACAATTTCTTTTTGCGGAACAAACCCTACTAATTTGGTTGCTTCTTTTTTCATATCACAGTCCCCCAAATGTGGCTCCTCCACTTCGATTATATAAGAGATAGTCATGAACGAAAATATTCCAAACAGTGATGAGCTTCAGAGAGTACAAGAGAAGTAAATTACAAATTATAGAACTACTATAAATGTCAGAACCACAACAGAGTCGTGGTATTTTCTTGTTGGAAGATGCGAACTGTCATCGCTCGTGTCGTTTCTGAGCTCTTCAGGATAATGATGACTTCTTTTAAGCAGACCCGGTTGTTGTCATGCGTCGTATTTCTATCCGAGCGCTCCATGTATCCGTTTCCATTCAGCTGTAACTAGCCAAACACACATGCCGCGACTCCACCCTCCTCGCCTTGCGTCACTTCCACCTAAACAGCCGATCCAGGAACAGTTTATTGAGACTTCACCGACGAGGAAATGATACATTTTACTATGACGAAGGATTAGTCCATGACTCATAATTCAGAACCATCATTTTGTACTCCAATCAAACAACAACAACAACAACATCAAAAAGGCACAACAGTGTAAATAATCATTTCAAAGAATTCTATTTTTAAAGACAATAAAACTTGGGACAACATTAATAAATCTTCATTTGTATAAATAAAGCTTAGCCTACATATAATACAAATATTATTACACAGAATTCAACCTGTTTGTTTTGTATAAAATCATCAAAGAATGTTATATTCGTGCGGTTTTTAGTGAATCAAAAGCACTCAAATCAGTACTGAATTGTCAGGCAAATTTCCTGAACCTCAAATCAAGTAAATGTATGTCAGTGAAATTTTAATCAATAGTAGCCTACAGACTTGTTGTTCATACAAGTTTTTTTTTGTAATCAGTGGAACTTTTCGTATTGTTAGTAGTAGTAATTTTAAATGTAGTTTTGATTTAATTTATTTTCAAACATTTCTTATAATTAACATTTTAGGTATGAACCAAGATTTTTTTTAAGTACGAGGCTTAAATGAAATCGCATCGTGACCTCTTGAATATTAATGAGGTTATGCTGATGAGACATTTTAGTGACCTCCAAAAGTATCGGTCATTTAAAAAAACATCAAACCTTTACCATAGTAGGATTCGTAAATTAGCCTCTCGATTATTAAATTAAATGCATCGTGCAGTTGACATCTCTAGTACTAGACTAGAAAACATGTATTCTGTGGGGAAATCTATTTATGATTCTGGGTCAGTCAGTTAGCCATGTAAGCAGGAGCTCGATCCTCTGTCACGATTGCGCAGCAATTATGATCAGATATATTTAGTGACATCTCCTCTAAAATGTGATTACTCAAGAGCTCAGTCCATGAGATCTGTAAACAAGAGGGTCTCAAAAATCCCCTCAAAAGGTCAGAAGGTTTATTACGGGTATGTGAGCCTGTGCACATGTGACATGGGCTGTACATTTAGATCTACAGTAGCTATCAAATTCTACTGGTTTGTTTTCATCACAAAGACACCCAGAGGAGGAATAACATATTTGTAGCTGTGAAAATTCTCCTATTCCAAAAACAGTCGACAAAAAATACAATATGTAAATTTTTATCATTTCATTATGTAATTGAATGTAGGCTACCAAATATATATATATATATGAAAAGTGTACTTCTTAATGAAATGTGCTTATATTAATAACATATAGCATTAATAATATAAGTAGGCATTATTATTATTGCATTATATTCTAGAAATTCTATATATTTCATATTCTATTTAAATAAAATCTATATATTGCATTTTTCCTTACACACACACACACACACACATATATATATATATATATATATATACACATATTAAAAGTAGTAACATGGTAATATTTTCCAGTAGAGGTCGCGATTGTACAGACAATATGTTTGCTTCTGTAACGTTTCTCTTGTGAGTTGTACATGAGTGCAGTTTTGTTTCATTTATCCATCTGCAACCAACCACTGATGTTCTTTATTCAGTTTCCTCCAGTTAAAGGGATAGTCTATCTAGATCTATCTATCTATCTATCTATCTATCTATCTATCTATCTATCTATCTATCTATCTATCTATCTATCTATCTATCTATCTATCTATCTATCTATCTATCTATCTATCTATCTATCTATCTATCTATCTATCCATCTAGTCTGTCTGTCTTTTCTTCAGACAGTGGATAGATTCAGCTTGAATTGTAAAGTGAACTAACCATATATCGCCAGCCATTAGATATGAGTATAAAAGATATTTAATACTTGAATGGCAACATCAGACAGTGTGGGACTCAGTAAATTGTGTCTAGCAGCAGGCCATATATAAAGCTGTGGTTTAGGCACAGTGGGAGGTCTGGCTTCTGCTGTAAAGGCACACATCCGCAGCAGTTGGAGAATCATTAAGTTCTGGAAAAATGAGGGATTTGGCATGCCACACATTTGGATTTATTAATTTATGAATATCTTTGGAGCTCTGTTCTTTCCCCAGAGCATGACGTGCTATCCATTGATTCATTATTAGAATTTTAACTGGGCTGTATTCATTGTGAACCTGATAAGGTCAACGGTTGAGTGGAGTCCGTACAAGACATTTCAGCACCCCGAGTCAATGTACAAACCTGAATGTCAAAGATAAACTCTCAAGCTTTATGTAACTAAGAAGCTGCGGCAGAGATTTTAGCTGTTAACTCAAGCAGTCACGAGTGAATCATAAAGGTGCTGGTTCATGTTCTGGGAGCTCAAAGCCTTTTTTCACTTGCCTTTCAGGATACTGAACGTCTGACCAGGTCTAATGGAAACTACTTTATGTTTTCACATTGACATGTGATTCTCCAGAACACTAAGAAACACCCTTGCCATTCTGTCCTGTGCTGTTTGAGCAACTCTCTAAACTCTGCAAACAGACAAGCAAATATTTCTGACGGTAAACTGAAACTCAACCAGCAATGTCAAGCATAGACACAATATTTACTCATCCTGTCATAAATCATAATGAAATGCCCTTTTAACCATTAAAGGAACACTCCATATTTTTTTTTTTTTTTTTTTTTGGCGGGGAAATAGCCTCATTTTCCAACTCCCCTGGAGATAAACAGTTGACTTTTACCGCTTTCGAATCCGTTCAGCCAATCTCCGGGGTCAGGTGGTAGCACTTTTAGCTTAGCTTAGCATAGATTAGCTTAGAGCCAATAAGACATCTAATCTAATCTTTGTATGCAAACATAAAGTATGTAAGGGACAATTCAGCTCTGTGCCGATGTCCAGCTCATCCTGCTGGGGTTTATTTTACAATAGTTGCAATAATTATACTTTGCTTAATACTTGGCTATTTGCCAAACATAGCACACAATCAAATCAATTGTTTTTCTAGGGTTAACTGTACTTTGATCTTCTCAGAAACATGCCAGTATCTTCTGTTGCTTCTGAGGGACAGTACTAAATGAAAGAATATGTTATGTTGTATAATAATATCATCATCTGGCTTTAACTGTTCCCTTGCAGAAACTTGTAATCATTTGATTGTTTCTGTTTCAATGCAAAAGTGGCTCATCAAGTTATAGATGCCTGTGATGCACGGCCACATTTGTTAACATTTATACAATTTGGTTGACAGCACTTGCTAACTTCTCAGTCACTGACAAAATTCACAGGCAAGTCACGTTTAAGAAGAATTTACCTTAATGTTTACCAAATGAGGCCCAAATGTGGATTATGGTGCAAGTCTTCAATCCAATGTGTTTACTGTAGTGCTAAACGCATTAACAAGGCTGCAAACTGAATGAGAATGAGAATTAGGATTATAAAACTGAAAGTGTGAAACGAGTTCAAGAGGAAGATTTAAAATGCAACGCTTAATTTCTTCCACATGTTAAGAGAACAGTTGTTTCTGGAAAAGAACCTGATAATATCTCACTTAAGGTCCACGAGGGAACCCAGGTATTGTTAAACACTTTACTTTTGAGGACTGGTGTAATTAAAGATCCTGGCCTGATGCCTCTTCATTTTTTTCATTGGTTTTAACAGCAGTAGTTGGAAATGACAGTAGTCTTTTTACTTGTTTATCTCTTCAAGCCAGTTGTTGGCTTGTTAAAATGTGCATATTTATGTCTCTTCGGCCTAACTGCATTTACAACATATCAATGGTATCTTGGCTTTGACACTAAAGCAGCTGCAAGTCCCAAATGTCAGTTTGGGTTTTGAAGCGGACTTTAAAAGTGTGTCTGCAGGAGATCACAAAGGACCTGGAACCCTTTAAAATGTAAGCAGAAGGGATCAAAATTTGTGATGAGGTTTACAAATGCCCAGCACATGCAATTACAGTGTAATCCATGGGAAAGGATGTAGCTGGATAATGTCTGGCTTTTGTCATTTCATTGCAAATTAAACTTATTCAGCAAGGTTCTCATATGCTATTGTGGGATGTTTGCACAACAGTGCTCTTTATTTGTAGTCTTTGGGTATTACTGGAATATTTTGGCTTTGAATGTGATTTTAAATGCTTTCCGTTTGTCACTCCCTACTGCCACTTAAAACCTTGTTGGTTTTAAAAAAAAAAACAGCAGATGTGGGAAATCACTGCTAGAATATCATCATATTGTTTATGCAACAGTTAGAGTTTAACTGGGTATTATCATGTGTAAATATGCACAGGGCAGTTGTGATGATGTTTAATGTTCCCAACAGCCCGTTTAGCCACTTGGTAGCAACCATCTTTTTCAAGATAGTTAAAAGCTAATACTTAAATATCACAATGGGGTATTACTGATGTATTTTATGTTGCTGTATAACATGAGAAGACTGAGTTGTGTTAACCACATACCTTATTTCAAATGAAAAACCCACTGACTTCAGGACGATGTAACCGGAAGTCTTTTCTGGGTTCTGGTCTACAGAAATGTCATCCATGTGGCACTATTTTTATACAAAATACTTGTTAAAGAGAAAGCTCACCAAAAATAGTCATGCCATCATTGAACTAATGGCTGTACATGCTTTGCCAGAGCATAAAAACTCATGCAATGATCTATATTCAAGTAGCCTTTGGAGATGATTGTATATAATCTCAAGTTCCAGTATTTTTAGGTATCTTTGTGCATGAACAGTTAAAATAGTTGTTTAGCAATTAAGGAAAGACATGATGCAGGGTTTATGGCAGTTACATAAATTATCTGATAGACATCTTTAGCAGCAATCATACATCCTATTATAATATTTGGAGCTACTCCAAAACACCAGTCCAAATGAAAAACTGTGTCTAAACCTTTTATTAAAGAAAAAACCTGTGAGAATAACAACATTAGAAAACTTTACAAGGTTTTCTGGGGACGTTGCATAAAAAAAATCAAAGGCATTGAAATTTTTACAAAATATAAAAAATGGTTATGAAAATAAAATCATTGAACAAGCAAGAGAAAGACAAAACAGATGAATGTTCAGATATGGACGATGAATTACAATCTCTTATGTATGAGAGTCTCTGTTTCTCTGATACAAACAGAACCGTTTGTCCTGTTACGTACCACAACATTTTCTTTAGTAAACAGAAAAAACATAAGAAACTAAAGGAAAAAGTGGTTCAAGACCAGCAAATTTGGCATCACAGGACAAACACAAAACGAAACAATAGTACACTCATTCTGACATTTGAAAAACACTTTTTACATAGGCATGAAATTGCATTATGGATGTCTGGAAGTGCAGCAACAAAAAAGTACTTAAAAAAAATCTTTATTTCTGCAATAATCAAATTTTGTCAGTGTAAACAAATAAATTAGTATTTACAATGTCTAGGTTCTAAAAGCATTACAAAAAAAAAAAAAAGAAGAAGACATAATTTGATACTGAATTGAAAGAGTCATATAAATACTTTACACAAGTAATTATGATACAGTCTTAATATAAACATCTTCATCTCAAAGGTCTCTAAAACATATATGCTGATCAAACCCAAATCCCCTGTTAGAATTGAGGGTTGTAGAAAAAGATGTCTCCATTACAACAACAAATTCTGCACATTGTAATACACAGGAAGTAAAAAAAAACTTTGTGCAAGTAAAGCAGTTGATGTTAAAAATGTCAGAGGAGGAAGTTTGTGATTGTTTTTCCTCTAGATTGTGTTTCATTTTGTAAAGAAATACCACATACTGTATGTAATGTTCAATTAACATTACCCAAACTTTGGCTAACAAATACTGACTCAAGGACACAAAAACATTGATTAAATGTGCTTGCAATTTAAGTTAAGTCTTTCTCCTGATGAAGAGCTTTGGAGCCTGTTTTATTTTGTATTTCACCAAAGACTTTTGTGTTTTGTCAGAGAGTGTGAAAATCTGTTGATGTGCTATAGTCCTTTAAGGGAGTCATTTCTTCTCTTTCTCAGTTATCTGAAAAGCAGAAAAAAAGTTTCTTGTAAAAAGGGAAAGCTTTGGCTTTGCTTTTCTGTTAAGCTATACAATATTTTAAAACCTAACATAAAACATTCAAAATGTCTCAAAATAAATTAATAATACAAATAAAATCAATTCCCATCTCTTTGCTACTAAAGTAATCTCAGAATGTTCACTAACAATCAGCTGCATACAATACAATATAATATTTGTTTTACTTGATTTATATTAATATAAAATGTATTAACAAATGTATTAAAAATATTTATTAAAACATTATTCATATAACTATAACAGTTTTTTTCATAATTATTTTAATACTTATTACTTTATATATTATAACATATATTAAAAATCAAATTATTGTATTTTTATTCTGTTCTTTTATTGACAAACTACTCACCTCGACACTCGTACTTGAGATCTGAGAAGTAAACCAGTTCTTGGGAAAACACGAACAGTCCTAATCTCCCTCCTGCAAAGGTTTTATCATAAACCGGCCCCGAGTCTGCCATGATCTGTTTCCCCTCATAAACCACCACTCTGGAGAAAAGTAAAATAGATCTGTTAACTCTACACACTGTATAAGACTCCCGTTGCAGTTAAAGGCCTTCCTGTTCCTGACCTGATGAACCCTGTCTTGGGTCTGTGGATGAGATGCCACCTGTACGCAGTGTAATCCTTCCAGCCGATATTCTTAGCATCATGCCACAGAGTGCGGACCTGCCAGACAACATGCAGCAATAAGTTTGATCTAAGCTTCTCTTGAACCCTAACAGATGTGGTATTTGATGAGCAGTCAGCCTCACCTGTCCAGGAGTGTCACCGGTGTGCCACAGGGCATTACGCAGGTGCTCCCCTGTGCCTGTGGTAGAGTTGACCACTTTCAGAGAAACTCCAGAGATGCCCAAGGCTTTTGAAGGATTCACTTCCCAGTACGTCTGAGTTATCTGCTTCCACATTACCACATAAAACCGACTGCTGGACTGATAGCCAAACACAAACCCGGCGTAATCGTCATCTCTGTCAGTGTTGACGTAGAAAGTGCCACTGAAATCCACGGCGTTGAACTCATCGAAACCTGAAGAAGGATTCAGACGTTGAGGTCTCATTTACTCGACCACATCAAACTCTACGTAAAAATCATGACCAGACGGGCTACCCCCTCAGCTCACATACTCACCCACAGCAATACCCGGGTCAGAATTGGCAGTCTGAACCAACTCTTTTCCCTGATGTCTGACCACCCAGTTGGGATCGATTTGTGTAGTTCCTTTGGGGTCCAAATGCACCATCTGAAACTTCCGGAAGTCAGTGTTACCGATGGCGTCGTTCTCAGGGCACACATCCAAAATGTCTGGAATGTTGTCATTGTCAAAATCATCTTTGCAGACATCACCTCTTCCATCCCCTGTGGATAAAGTTAGATTAGTTCATCATTAATCTGTTTGAATGGTTTAACATTAATAGTATTAGTCTTTAATAGTAATTTATATAAATTAATATCAACATATCAACATTTATATGAAATAATGCTTCATTTATATTAATATTTAGATTTATAAAATGTAAATGAATAATACATATTCTAAAAAAATTTGATGCAACAGTAATCAAAAACATAATAATAATAATTATTATTATTATAGCCCTGCCCACAATTTAGAGTGTGGTTATATTATATTATATTATATTATATTATATTATATTATATTATATTACATTTGTGACGAGTGGGGCAGGGCTGAGAGCCGTGAGAATGGAGCGAGGCCGTTCCCATAGCTCTCGGCCCTGCCCCACTAGTCACAAATTCACAATATTATTTTATATTTAGTGGTTAATAATTAATACTGGTTTTATTTTAATAATTTATTAAAATATTTATTATAAAAAAAAATTATAATAATAAAATAAATGAACTATTATATTCTATATTAGTTTATATTATACTATAGTATATTATTATATATAATATAATATAATTGACTATTTAATTCTTTGTTAATAATAAAAATATTATATATATAAATATATATATATATATATTAGGGCTGTAGTACTCGAGTCCGGTCTTGGACTCGAGTCCGGACTCGAGACATTTTTCTGTCGTCTCGGACTTGTCTCGGACTCGTTGAATTTGCACTCGGACTTGTCTCGGACTTGGCCATTGGACTCGCCAAGTCTTCTAGTTGGTCTCGACCGAGTCCAGCAAAAAAATTAAATAAAAAATTTCTCCTTCAAACCAAAACCACATTTGCATGATGTCGCGACTGAAAACGTGTGGAAAACGCTAGGCGCGCCGCGCTCCTTATTTCCAAAGCACTCTGTAGCCTGCGCTCGCGCTCCAGTGGCGTCTGCTGTTGCTGGGCAACCATGACCCGCTCTTCATGATGACGCAGAAGTTTCAGCAAAGAATAAATGGAATTCCAGCACTTAAAATCACTTGCAGTAGCTCTGCTAATAGATTCATTTAAAAAATGGCTATCCTTGTACAGCTATGATCATCTGTTTCTCCATCTTGCCTTAGCTTTCAGTATTGTTCCGGGAAAGGATGTGCTTGACCAGCGGTGCACTTACTGCGACCTGAAAAGTTTAGATGTTTCTAATTTAATTTTCTACCTGTTAGATTGTGTTTTATTTACGTCTACACCTAGATAGCCTTTTTTTTAATCAATAAACGCGTATTAATGTATAGCCTTATGCAACAATTACATATGTAAATTTTAAAAACTCTATATATGACATTACATATTTACATTTTCATGTAACAGCCAGTATTTGTATCTGTAACAATCACAAAATTTTTCCTATCTGCATTCGGATACAACATCGTACAGTTACTTGATAAGACTGTTATGACTTTTTATATATTTTTTCGTAGTTATCACTGAACAAGTATGTCGTGTTAAACTGAAATAATTATTAATTTCTAAAATAATATTTATCATGCAAGCAGAGAGATGTCATGACAAACGTTTAGTGATCATTTGAACACGACTGAATCCATTCAATGCACACATTTTCATTACGCAGAACACTTTAAGCGAGTCTTAATGTTAATGAACTTCACTAAACAGATGTGTGTGTTCCGTGCAAACCAGCAAAAGGTAAATATGCAAACATGTAGGACAAGTAGACAATGTATCCGTATCGAAGCTGATTATTAGCCTTCTCTTGAGAGAGAACTGATTTGGTTTTTGAGAGACTGAGACGCGCAACGCGGCTGTTTGATTGGTGAGCGCGCTGTGCTTATTCCATTCATTCGTATGGTAGCCTAAGCTTTCAATATTTGCCTTTTAAATATATACAAATAATATAACGTGTAGCTATGATGTATTATTATAGGTAAAATTACTCTTGCACTGATAGGTATTCGGCTTCAGGCACAACCCTAATTATTACATTACATATTTTATTTTTACATGCAACATAGATAAGGTCATATAGTAACAGCTCCACGCAATATTGTAATTCTAAAATTCACGTCGCACTTGCAAACACTTTGTATTCATTATGGTTAATACATGCTGGAGTAGTCGATTGTTTCCGACAGAGCTCGACTAGTCTATGCAAGCACAAGCACAGTATGACAAAAATTTCGCTGTATTTATGTGCGCATGCCCAGTAGAGCCAAACGTATCCATTCTAGCCTTGCTGCACGCATTTGTCATATCTCGAGCTTTGCGTGTGTCTGTGCACTGTGCCAATTAGGCATAGTCATATACATTTTTGACCACAGATATAATGTCAACAAAAAATAAAGTACATAAAAATTATTTGACCTTACAGTTCCAAATTTTGTTTGTTTATCCAAGTTTAGCTCCCAGGGTCAGACTGGGGGTAAAACCAGTACTCATTAGCAAGGCCCCAAAGGAAGAGAGGGCCCTTGAAAAGTATGAATCTAAAATATATATTTTTTTCCTGGATATTTTCATGGGTGGGGGCCATGGGGGCCCATCAGGAGTGCCTTTGCATAGGGCCCGGGATCTTGTTTAACGCCCCTGTTAGCTTTAACCCAAATTATACACACTTGAACCTAATCAAGCTCTTACTAGACACACTAATCTTCCAGGTGTTTTAAGGCCAGTTGGAGCTAAACTTTTCAGGACATTGGCCATCCAGGATGTAGTTTGGAGACCCCTGTCCTACAGAGTTGTTACTTTGCACATGCTTTTTGATCATTACAAATAATAATGTAAAATGATTTTCTTAGAATAGGAGATATGCTTTCTCTCGCATCACAAACATTATCAGTAGTTAAGTATGTGGTCTTGAAGAGGACCCTTTTTTCTTTCATTTGGACTCGGTCTTGGACTTGGACTCGAAACTTTTGGACTTGGACTTGACTTGGACTCGAACCTCTTTGGACTCGGTCTTGACTCGGTCTCGACTAGTCCTGGACTTGGACTTGACTTGGACTCGACAAAGCCGGACTTGACTACAGCTCTAATATATATATATATATCTCAGCTGTCTTTTCATGTCATATGCATTAACATATGACTGGCTTTAAATGTGAAATCTATTAAATCCAGACTTTAGCACTCAGATAAGAGGGAAAAGTCAAGTAGGCTGCCAGCTCCTTGCCAATGTGTCTGTTTTTACAGTAGTTGACTTTCTCGCTTTGGAACCATCTTGACACTATCAAATAAACGAAATATAATGAGGTGTGAGAAATATGCTAGCACCTGACAACTTCGACCCCCGACTGTAACCTGTTTCCATTTTCCCACCAACACAAAAAATAAGGTAGCCTGAAAAAAATGCAGCGCAGTGGGGTAAACCACACGCACCCTTCAGAAACCACACGCAAGCTGTGAGAGTGTGACATCATTTTCCTTGACCCTGGCTACACTAAAGGAAATTTTCCAGTTCTAAATATGCCTAAATCTCAAAGGATGCAAAGGAGAAAAATGTGACCCAAAATATAACTAAATAAATAACTAAATAAAGATGACTCACACCTTTAAAGTTTTATAAAGCTGGCCGTCTTTGAGCAAAAAAGGGACAAATTACTGCCACTGTTGCATTTCGACACAGAAATTAAGTCTCAGCATTTCTATAACTGTTATTGTATGTGCATACATGTGTTAACCTTTCATTTCAGTATAAATACAGACAAACACTAGTTGTTTTAAGCAATGGATTCACTGACCATCAGAGTCTAGTTGATCTTTGTTGGGCACCAGTCTGCAGTTGTCCTTGTCATCAGGGATTCCGTCATTATCGTCATCAAAATCGCAAGCATCTCCTTTCCCGTCTTTGTCATGGTCGGCCTGGTTGGCATTGGGAATGTAGGGACAATTATCCAGGCTGTTCTGGTGGCCGTCCTCATCAATGTCCTGATTGTTGTCGCACTCGTCACCAACTCGGTCGTTATCGGAGTCAGTCTGTTAAAGCATGCAGATGACTTTGTTAAACTGCTGCAAAACATTCCTCCTAGTGTACATTTGTGTTTTTGAGTGTGTGTTTACTGGAAAGAGTTAAGCTAGAGCCTGGTGTACCTGCTCAGGGTTGTGCAGCAGAGGACAGTTATCACACTGGTCACCCACTCCATCCATGTCTGTGTCCTTCTGGTCAGTATTGTACATGTAAGGGCAGTTATCATGCTCATTCAGAACCTCTGCAACACAACCACAACAGAATCCCAAGCTTGTTGAGTGTATAAACAAATTGTGAGTTTTAATAACTTACCGTATTTTCCGGACTATAAGTCACACTTTTTTCATAGTTTGGCTGGTCCTGCGACTTATAGTTAGGTGCGACTTATTTATCAAAATTAATTTGACATGAATCGAGAAAAATGAACTAAGAGACATGAACCAAGAGAAAACATTACCGTCTACAGACACAAGAGGGCGCTCTATGCTGCTCAGTGCTCCTGTAGTCTACACTGAAAGCATAGAGCGCCCTCTGGCGGCTGTAGACGGTAATGTTTTCTCTTGGTTCTAAATAAATGCGACTTATAGTCCAGTGCGACTTATATATGTTTTTTTTCCTCATCATGATGTATTTTTGGACTGATGCGACTTATACTCAGGTGCGACTTATAGTCCGAAAAATACGGTAGTAATTGTGGGAATGCACATGGTAGTTTCTCACCATCTCCATCAATGTCCACAGAGCAGGCATCTCCCTCGCCATTACCGTCTGTGTCGATCTGAGCGGGGTTGTGCTCATATGGACAGTTATCACAACGATCACCGACAAGATCTTTATCGTAGTCAAACTGCCTGGGATTGTAGAGTAGAGGACAGTTGTCCTGCAGCACAGGAGAAAAAACAAGCTTAGTTTAAACAAAAACAATACATGGACGATTTTTTACATTATTGTTAAGAAGTCTGCCTACCGCCTCATCCATTATTCCATCATTATCATCGTCTTTGTCACAGGCGTCTCCTTGACCATCTTTATCAAAGTCCTCTTGGCCTGAGTTTGGAAGGTTGGGACAATTGTCCTGCACAGGAATAGGTAAAATTATTATATTCCTGTAACACACAGGTTTTTACTGTATTTTTGATCAAACAAATTCAGCATTGGTAAGCAGAAGAGACTTCTATCAATTACTGGAATTATTTTCATAAACGTTTGCGATTAATTGGTTTCATTTTTAGTCAGTTAAATTATGTCACGCAGCCACAGAAGAGACAATAACTCTATTACCTTTTTGCAGTGATAGGATTGATTGGCTCCACACACCAGGTTCTGATTGGGCCAGCCATCAAGGTCAGAGTCCTCGCCGCAGATGAGACCGTCCCCAGCATAGCCGATCTTACACTCGCATTTAAACATGGGATCACTGAAGAGGCCAAGGAAGATGCACTCAGAGGACCTGTGGCAGTTGTGAGTCTTGTCTTTGCAGGGGTTTTCTTGCTCACACTCCTGAAAAATAAACAGACTTAATATTAATAATAGTAATAAAAGACTTCAGCAACGCTCAATAGCAGTCCTATTACGGCAAAAGAACTGGTTCATAGCCTGGGGAGACAAATGGGAATTATGTTGTGAGACTCTTAAAATACTTCCTATTGATAATTTCCTAAACTTTTGTTGGTTTCAGCTGTGCACAACCGGGAAGCTTATTAAAAAAGCTATTGGATCGCAACTATAAAATCTGAGACAATTCCTTTCAGCCCTCTGTCAATTTACTGCTCTTGGGTGCCGGATCAAAGCAGTGCAAGCTGGAGGTTGGTGACAAACCTATTAGCTGTGGACGTTATGAAACTTTTGGAAAAAAAAAAGCAAATGAGTCAGCTTTCCAAGAAATCTGCAAAATTTATGCATCCGTGAGGGATTGAAGAATTAGAGCAAGATCCATCTGCTTGGCCACCATTACGGGACCGAAAGATTTTTTTCATTTAGAAGACATGCTTTGTCTAAAATGTCTGAGAACACACTTTTTACTCGGACAAACACTCTAGAGAAACTTGTGCAAAAATTTGACATCTAATCTTTAGCATACATACAAAAAACATGGGAAAGAATTATACAATGAGACCAGAAGAGACCACCTGATTGACAAGCTAAGCAAACGACTAGTTAATTTTGTTTGAAACGCATGAAGTGGCAGTTGTACATAAAATAGTAGATTCCAAAATAACAGTAAAGTATGGATTATTTAACAAAAAAATACTCAGAAAACAAATAGAATATTTCACGTTTGAACTTGCGCTTTCCAATTTTCATCCAGGCTAATGACAGATTTATATACTTGTGTATAACTAACCTGTTTATTTAGCTTGGCCGCCTCTACTCCCATTCCAAAGGGCTGATTGCCTTTGTATCGAGGAGGGCAAGGCAAGCAGTGGAATCCTGGGTCTGTGTTGACACAGCGCTGAGATTCACCGCTTTTAAAACAAAGATCAGGCACCATGTCACACTATAGGACAGAAGAAGCAAACAGGAATGTTAGGAAACATGTTTTAAAAAGCATTTTTCAGTAATGTTCACATTTATTTGGATTTGTTGGATTCAAATCAGTGTATCTGTAGAGCAAGGGCTGGAGGAACATTTTTGTTTGCTTCAGCTCTTTTCCCTTTGTACCTCATTCACATCCTCACAGAATGTTCCATTGCCACGGAATCCGACAGGGCAGGGCCCACACTCCCACGAGCCGTCAGAGGAGCCGGTGCAGTCAACACCCCCGAAGCACGGGTTAGATAGACAACCATCTGAAGAAGCATTGAATAAAAAGGGAGAGGCTTAAAGTTTACTCATGAAATTGATATGTATTTCAAAAATCTCAAGATGATATTAGAGACATTATGCATTACGTGTCAGTCTATAGAGGTCTTCAAATAATAGCACCCACTGATAAGATGAATTTCACATGTATGCAACCATTCGAAGGTTTTTGAAAGAAGTCTCTAATGCTTACAACTTATCTGTTCAAAAATGCAGTAGAAACTGCAATGTGGTGAAATATTATTACAATTTAAAATAAATATTTTCTATTTTAATGTTTTGAAATGTAATTTATTTCTGAGCTGGCAAAGCAGCCATTACTCAAGTCTTCAGTGTCACATGATCTTTCAGAAATCATTCTGATGTGCTGATTTGTTGCTCAAGAAACATTTAATATTACTATCAGTGTTGTTGTGCTGCTTGTCATGATTCTGCCCTCGTGTCCTTGATTTTTCCTAGTCTTGAGGCAGGATCATGACAGACCCGTGTTTTGTGTACAAGCGCATGGCCTTGTCTTTGGGCCATGTGCTTGTGTTGTCTCGTTCCCTTGCCCCGCCCCCCTTGTTAACCTAGTCGTGTCTTGATTGTCCTATCTGTAACACCTGTCGTGTCTTGATTAGTACCCCTATTTAGATCTCCTAGTGTGCTCTGTCTTGCGTCGGTTCATTGTACCTGTCATTGTGATTGTACCTCAACTGTGTCCTACGATTGTGATTGTGTGTGAGATTGTGCTGTACCCGCTGAAGTCCTTGTATTACCGTGAGTGTTTATAGTTAGTATTTAGAGTCCTTGTTTATCTTGTCAGTCCTGTTTTAGTTATTTTGTCTTTACCTTGCTCCGTGTTTTCCCCCTCGTGGGTTTTGTTTTCCCCTTTTTTGTAATAAACCCTTTGTTTGAGAATCCCTGTCTGCACCTGAGTTCCTCCCTTGCCTAAACCTGACAGAATGAACCGACCAAAAAGGAACTCAGCAGGCAGGAGGTCCCCCGAGCTCCAACACTTGTTGGAGTTCCGTCGACAATGTTGGATGTCGTCCCCCACTGACAGGAAGGGGGTCACCCTCCCATACTCGCCCGAGGGGGAGTGGATCCTTCGTAATTATGCCCGGCTGTGGGAAAGCATCTCCCAGGAGGAGCCACAGAGGTCCCCTCCACCTACCCAGCTGCCAACGATCCCTGAGGGTCGTGTCCTGGCCGTGGCAACCCTGGGGGATCAGGCAAGCCCCTCCCAGAGTCCTGAGGTGCCCTCCACAGCCAGCAGTCTCCCCATGAAACGAGGGAGACGGTTTTCATGGGAGTCAACTTCTGAGTCTTCGGCGTCCGAGACTGCCCTGCCCGAGACCAAACTCCCCCAACCCGCCTCTGACCCAGCTGTGGCCTCTGCACCGCGCCCAAGGAGGAAGAGGAGGAAGAGGGGGCCTGCCGGTCCTGTGACCCTGTCTCCTCCCGTGCCAGCAGCGGAGAGCGCTGGCGTGCCCGTGCCAGCAGCGGAGAGCGCTGGCGTGCCCGTGCCAGCAGCGGAGAGCGCTGGCGTGCCCGTGCCAGCAGCGGTGGGCGTTCCCGTGCCAGCAGCGGAGAGCGCTGGCGTGCCCGACCCAGCAGCGGTGAGCGTGCCCGAGCCAGCAGCGGAGAGAGCTGGCGTGCCCGTGCCAGCAGCGGTGAGAGCTGGCGTGCCCGAGCCGGCAAAGAAGAGGGCAGTATGCAAGTCGGCAGTCGTGAGAGCGCAGGAGAGTGCCGCGGCCGACTCTGCAGCAAAGACTTTAGTTCAGTGTATCTCATCTCGTAAGGAGATGCCAATTGTCTTAGCGGCTAAGGCCTTTTCTGATTATTTGTCTAGTCTTGTCCGTATCCTAGAAGTCCCCGTCAGTCCTGTCTTGTCCTCAGACCCTGTCCCCAGAAATCCCGAGTGTCCTGATGTCGTCTCCCCGTGTCCCGTGAGTGTTGCCCCGTGTCCTGCTGAAGAAGTCATGTATCCTGTTGATGTGGCCCCGTGTCCCGTAGATGTCCCGTGTCCAGTAGATGTTGTCGTCCCGTGTCCAGTAGATGTTGTCCCCCCGTGTCCAGCTGTCGTCTCCCCGCGTCCCGTAAGTGTTGCCCCGCGTCCCTTGTCTGCTCCTATCATGTCCCCTGTCAGTTGTCCCGAGACCCCTCCCCGCCCCTCACCACCCAGACCTGCCCGTACCCCCCCGTCGTCAGCCTTCGTCCTGTCCTCCTAAAACTCCTGCCTCACCCACTCACCCTGGTCTCCCCCCCCATGAACTTTGTGGTCCCGCCCCCTCCCCTTCCCTGTTTGTTTTTTTTGTTATGTCACCCTAACCCTGCCATTGTGTTTTCATGTTTGCCTTTGTTATTTTTAGTCATGTCTTGTTGGTTTGTGTCGGTGTCCCAGTCCGTCATGTCAGTCATGTCTCGTGTTTGATGTTCCCTTGAGGAGCGTCTGGAAGCCGCTCCTTAAGGGAGGGGTTCTGTCATGATTCTGCCCTCGTGTCCTTGATTTTTCCTAGTCTTGAGGCAGGATCATGACAGACCCGTGTTTTGTGTACAAGCGCATGGCCTTGTCTTTGGGCCATGTGCTTGTGTTGTCTCGTTCCCTTGCCCCGCCCCCCTTGTTAACCTAGTCGTGTCTTGATTGTCCTATCTGTAACACCTGTCGTGTCTTGATTAGTACCCCTATTTAGATCTCCTAGTGTGCTCTGTCTTGCGTCGGTTCATTGTACCTGTCATTGTGATTGTACCTCAACTGTGTCCTACGATTGTGATTGTGTGTGAGATTGTGCTGTACCCGCTGAAGTCCTTGTATTACCGTGAGTGTTTATAGTTAGTATTTAGAGTCCTTGTTTATCTTGTCAGTCCTGTTTTAGTTATTTTGTCTTTACCTTGCTCCGTGTTTTCCCCCTCGTGGGTTTTGTTTTCCCCTTTTTTGTAATAAACCCTTTGTTTGAGAATCCCTGTCTGCACCTGAGTTCCTCCCTTGCCTAAACCTGACACTGCTTAATATTTTTTTATATTTTTTTTTTCCAGAATTTTTTTTGATGAATAGAAAGCTCCAAATTTATTTGAAACACAATTTTTTGTAATATTATAGACATCTTTATAATTAATTTTGCTTAATTTAATACTTCCCCGCGGAATAAAAGTATTCATTTCTTTTAAAAAAACCTAACTGATCCCACTTTTAAACAGAAGTTTATCACCTTGCTTTTTATCAGATACTAATTCACCTTTCTCCCTTATTGTAATGGCTCAGCAATGGGGACAATCTACAATATGGTCCCATAAATATAGCCAAACACAGTCAATGAGAGAG
Organism: Carassius gibelio; assembly: GCF_023724105.1. NCBI lineage: Eukaryota > Metazoa > Chordata > Actinopteri > Cypriniformes > Cyprinidae > Carassius > Carassius gibelio. The sequence goes on from NC_068383.1 coordinate 8,325,403, forward strand.
AATATGTTTGGAGTGAGAAATAAATTCAAATATTGGGAAGTAACATACCAACAGGGCAGTCCCGTTTATTGCAGGAATCAGTGTCCTTGGACTCTCCTGGGCATTTCTTGCCGCCGTACTGTGGATGAGGGCTGTTACACACGCGTGTTCGTGTCCTTGTTCCTCCCCCACAGGTAGCAGAGCAGATCGCCCAAGGAGACCATGGGCCCCAGGCTCCATCAACTACAAGAAGAAGCGAGTACAGTAAAACTCTGAGTTTACAGACACAAATTATCCATGTAAACTGTTATGCTTCAAGATCATACTATGCAAACTGGTCTAATATAGTCTTTGCTTTATTTATCAAGACTGTTTAATGCACAAAATAAGAAGCGCAAGGCTCCCAGCACTCACTCGGACAGGGTTTGGCTTCACATTTTTTCGTCTCTCTCCCGCTGCCCTCACAGTCCTTTCCTCCCAGCTGAGGGACGGGCGAGTTACAGTGGCGAATTCGCGTGATCTGTCCCTCTCCACACGTCACAGAGCATGACGACCAGGGGGACCACAAACTCCAACCACCATCTTGACGGACTATAATGAAAGGCAGAGACCTGGAATGGTCATCAAAAATAATGGCATATGCTGCCTTTGAGTCCTTGTAGTAGATCCCGCTCTTGTGTTTGGAAGTTGTAACTACAGTATGATGCACTTTTTAAAGGTAGTGTATTTAATGCTCTCTTCTCTCTTACACTTTAATGGCAAAGTTAAGGCATTTGTTTACCCCTAATTCAACAAAATGAAAAGGAAAGAACAAATTATAGATATGCATTAAGCTTTGATTGAGTATATTATATTAAAATTTGTTTATTTTTTTGTGTTTTCCGGCAAGTAAAACTTAACTATGATTGAAAACAAACTGCCAATGGAAAGTTGGGGCTAAAACTAAATTGTCGAGGTGTTTATGTGCACTCATCTCATAAATGCGATCATTCTTACATGACTTGAAGACAGCCTTAAAGCAGCAAACAAACCCACACAAACAATGACATCTTTCATTTATATTAGTAAGTCCAGAGGGATGAAGTCCAGGAATGACACAGGGCGGGACGGCCAATAAACTTGATGAAGCGATGACCACCTAGCCCACAATTCTGGAGCCATCACCTCATCCTCTCTTTGGGATTCAGCATGGGAAAGACTTGATGTTGTATTCAGGCCAGTAGTGCCTCCTCACACACTGTCAGCTATATTCTTTTCCCACAACCACATGGGTCTGAATATACTAACTGACAACATGAGGAGGAGAACGACTGTGATTCTTTTAATATAAATCTACAAATTCTTAATGTCTGAATACTTATAGGTATTGTTGAGCAGTAACTGGCAAGTTTGCCCATCGCTGTCCAAGATACCAGCTGGTAACATTTGTCGGTTATAAGAAAACATCTGAGTCTACCATAAGCCAGAGTTAGCACTGGTACACCACAAAGAGCCATATGCCGCTCATTAAAACCTCACTGAGCATAAGTGATGAATACCAGCTCGTTCCCTCACCGATGGAAAAGAGTTTATCTATTAGCACACGCTTCATAAATATTTATAACAGACGATGAAAGAAAACACTGTTTTATCCAAATTCCACAAAATTAGGTCAGTATCATGTCACATTCTTCAAGGGAATGGAATGGCTTGAAATCAGAGTTAGGCTGATGAATATCAGTTGAGCGATGTAACATTGAATCAGTGGTAATAACTGATTTGATGAAATATAGGTAACCACTTGAGTGTCATTCAGCCTGCTGCCAATGCAAATGGTTGGCAGGTATTTCTCCAGTTATTATAGTTGATGATTTTTGGTTGATACGACCCATTTTAAAGGTTGAACCAAAATGTAAAATTCACTCAGTATTTTCTTGTGTTGTTCCAAACTTGTCTGTTGTTCCATGTCTTTTGAAGAACATGCAAGGAGAAAATTTGACAAATTGTACCGGTTGCTCTTTTTCATGTCATTACAATAAGTAATAAAGGACACAAAGCACCATAAAACAAGAATAATAACGTGTTCTGATTTATGCACTATAATCAATGTATTTTAAAGTCCTCATACAAAGATATTGTATGGTTTCAAAAAATGGTTTCAGACGTCACTCTTTGTAATTAAATTAAGAGCAATCAGTAAATTCTCCATTTATTTTTTTTATAAAAAAGTCATACAAGTATGCAATGACATGAGTAAATAACAGATTTATCATTTTTGGATGAACTATTGTTTCGAAAGCTCATAACCAATTCAAAACAACAAAAACAACAGCTAAAATAAGCATTTTTTCCCCATGAAGATTTAGTGATTTTGGCTGAAACTAAACTGAGAGCCGGTGTCTTGGTGAACTGATTCTTTTTCTTCCATTTCCATTATTTTTAACAGCTGTTTAGATGTTGTGACAGCTGCACTTCAGATCTCTCTTTCTACTTGGTTTAGAACACAAACCCTGCACTACTTTCACTTTTACAATTATCTCTGATGCACCGATCCTCCTGAAACAAATCAGTGCGAGAACAAACTGTGCACTTGCAATTATAGGGTGACATACCACATTTCTTAAGGCCACGAACAACAGAATTGAATCCAATTCCACTTGAACCGCTGTTATGTGGTTTTCTTTCAAGGTTTTAGACTTCATGGACAAAACAGACAGGAAAATTGTATCCAAAATGTCTCTACATGACCAAATTACAGGTGTTCAAAGAAAGTGTGCAATCAAATACTGGCTGTCTCACCACGACTGTCGCATTTTCCCAAGTTGCATCTGCGGGTTTGGATGGAGGGGCCACTGCAGGCGTTACTTGTGGCATCACATGACCTGCCTCTTTGCTGGGTGCCCGTTCCACATGTGACGGTACACTCCGTCCATTCAGACCAAGGAGACCAGCCATCCTCGCTGTCTTTAGCTGTACACACATAAATGCACAAGCACATTTAGCACTTGTAACATCAGGCACAGTTCACCTCGTTCTAACCCCAGCACACCAGTCATATGGTGCTCCTAGTTGCTAGTATATTTGAAAAGCAAAGGCAACATTGTTCTTTGCCTCTGATGTTTTGGAGCTTAAGTTATACATGACATCATCTTTCTTAACCCACTTCAGAGCATGGGAACATACAGTAATGTTTTTTACTCAGGGATAATAAAAATGTGTGGTTGGCAAACATAGGCAATTACAAAAAAAGTTTAAGCTTCCGTCCAAAAGTTTGGTTGAAAATTTATTTTTGAAAGAAGCATCTTATGCTCACCAAGGCTGCATTTATTTGATCAAAATAAAGTAAAACAGCAATAGTATGAAGTATTAATTTAATTAAATATATTGGTTTTCAATTTTTTTTAAATACTTTGACATTTTATTTATTCCTGTGATGACAAAGCTGAACTTTTAGCAGTCATTACACCAGTCTTCAGCATCACATGATCCTTCAGAAAACATTTTAATGTGCTGCTTAGCTGCTCTAGAAGGATTTCTAATTATTATTAGTTAAAAAATTGCTTTGCTTCTTCCACAAAATATTTGAAAGTGTTTCTTCATGATCATTTGATGAACAGAAAGTTTAAACAACAGCATTTCTTTGAAACATACATCCTTTTAACCTTACAAATGTCTTCACTTTCATGTTTGTTCAATTTTATGCATCCTTGCTGATTAAAATGAACAAGAAGTTATTTCTTCTTGAACAGAAGTGTATTTGAGTACGCACCCAATGACATGAAAAACTTTGCATCCTACAATATTTTGAGGGAAATCCATTCATATAAAACTATCATGGGCTATTTTAAAAACATTTCCAGACAAGGTTAGCATGAGAAACATCCCAAGTTGGCTTTGATGTAAAATTCAGGCATTTAAATACAATTCACACAAATGATATTAGTGAAGAAAAGAGAAAAAAACCTCTCTGAAATGAATGTGCGTAACCTGTAGACATGAAGTGAAAATGAGAGTGTGAATATCAGCAATGTGTCAGAATCGTTACTCACGCAGACACAATGGACAGCATTCACCATCCAGGAAAGTTGGGCTGGCACAGGATACTGGAGGACATGTGATCTGATGGCATACAATCTTTGATTCCTGCAACATAAAGCCATACAGCATAAAGAGTTAGAACAAAAGCAGTCTGTCATTCGCTCTTTCTTTCATCATATGTCACAATTTGTCCTACCTGACAGGTGCACTTAGTGCAGCTGTCCACAACCCAGTCCTCCTTATCCTCAAAGAGACGGCCGTCTTGCCAGCACATGCGCTTGTCTTTGATGTTCTTCATGTTCCCCAGCACCTCCTTCATCACGGTGTTCTCCTCAGTCTAACCGACAGAAGCACAGCAAGACATATGGACGAATGGTCAACTACTTCTGTCAGTGTCTTCCACATGTAGATAAATAGAGGTGACTAAAACTGAAATGGAATGAACACATCCTTGACCCTAAGAAGCTCTGCCCCAGGAAATCTGGGATGATTTTCTCATTGTGATCTCTTGAACTTGGAATCAAAATGACATGCTTTGGTTGATCTCTAATGTTAACCTGTGAGAAATGACGAAGAACTTTGCGCTTGTTAAGGATTTCCATATACACTACTGTTCAAAAGTTTGAGTTCTGTAAGATTTTAAAAGCACGTTTTTGAAAGTAGTCTCTTATGCTAACCAAGTCTGCATTTATTCGATCAAAAATAGTGTAAAACCAGTAACACTGGAAAATATTATACTACAATATATAATAACTGTTTTTTAATTCAATATATTTTAAAATGTCATTTATTTCTATACAACCCAATTGCCATTTCTGGTTAACCATCAAGTAGAAGTAAAGCGTCCTCAGGTAACTTTTGATCTACATGTAATGTACTTAATATTTGAATGCAAAAATTATCTTTTCAAATTTTTGCTTCTTTGTTCATCTTTGCCAGTTGTTTCTATATTGTTTTCTTTCTTTTCAAAAAATAAATGAAAAAAAAAGAACACCCAAACTAGAACTTTGTAGTCTTGAGATGCATTAGCACAAACTAGTTTGCATTTGTGGCCACAAGTAAAGAGTTGAGAAAGAGGAAAGAGACAGAACAAGAGGTTGAGGGAAGGGGAAAAATCTAAAAAGAGGAATGCAAAAGAGGGGAAAAGGTTCTTAACTTCTGAAGCACATTAAGTACATACAATAACACACAGAAAAAAGTTATTTGGCTGTGCAACAGAACACCACATGATCTGGAAGAGCCTCTGGGACCCGCAGCATCCAGTGGCTGGATTTCCCAGAGATTATGCCCAGACTCCCTCATCGCTGGGAGGCTCCCGGTGGAGGATAAAGGGGCTGTTTAAACACTGCCAGACACGACTCGGTTCCAATTCACACTTCCTATCTCCCTCAAAAACAAACCATAAAATCTCAGCCCACATCTTCACGTTTTCCACTGCCTTTTTAGCCGTGTTTTCCTTTAATGGTTCTGTTTAGACTAAAATAATTTTTGCTTGCACCATCAGATATTTTATCTGTAATAAAATTCACCAAATCACAAGTTGTACACCAACCTGAACAATGGGGCTTTATGAAATAATGTGTACTTTTCAAATCACCAAATCAAACATGTTTATTCACCTGCATGATTTTCCGTATCACATTGAATGAATGACTGAAGCATTTATAAAGTGTTTTTATATGCAAATGTATGCTCAAATCGCTTCATCTTCTGTTTTCTGTGGAAAACATGCAATACAAATTTCCATGCAATTACAATGAATGAGAATTGAGGCCTTCAAGGAGTTTTTTTTTTTTACACAAAGATATCGTTTGACTTCAGAAGACTTGGAGTATGGCATGAAAGTCATATGGACTACTTTTATGAGACTTTTATAGTGCTGTTGTGACTTTCTTACTACTTAAAAGCCTCAGCCCTTATTCACTGCAACTGTTTTCAAATGAAACACATCAATTAAGTAAAACACATTTACCACTTTCTGCAAGCCATCGATGAGATTGCCCACAACAATACGGAGACCTTTGAGCTCCTGGACCATGTTGGTGAGTTCCTCACAGGAACGTTCGCACACGTCCGATGCTATTTTCTCCTTCTGTTCAATGAAGTTGGTGGAGATGGCCGTACCGACAGACACAGTCTCTGTACTCTCATTAACCACGTTAACTTCTTCTAAGAGAGAAAAGAATGCAGAAGATGGGTGTCAAAAGATGTAATTGATTAAATAGTAATACTTATTACTTAAGAGTGACTTCATAACATGACCAAATTTAAGAAATGACCCTAAGTATAAAGAGGAAGTAAATGAACTTTATTCTGAAATATTATATGTGAATTAATACAATGTTAATACAATATTTAATACAATCTTTCTCTCACTACATTTCTGACATAAGTATGATAAATAGGCAGAAGCTACCCAGAAATAGCATATAAAAAATGATCTGAAGAAAGAAAAAAATGAAAGAAAGCAAGTCTTGGAAAAGGAGGATGGTGGTGGGGTTGGGGATACGCAGCATCAGAGGAATGCTGTCCATTATGCCAAAACTCCCATTAGATATCCGCAGCCATTTTGGGGTCATTTGCATAAATTTTCTCCAGATTCATGGAGGACAGAAGACATTAAATCAAGAGCCATGTTGATACCTCCAGAAGTTCCTCTGAGACTCATGCAGGGTTAGCAGCTTTTTAGAGACTGCTGAACTCGTTCAAATCTCTCGGGGGTTTCAGTCAGTGCTGGGAAAATGAGTGTGTGTGCATGTGTCTGTTTCAGCAACTTTCTTTGCAGGCTTTTGGGCAGTTCAGTTTAGCTTTTATTTAGGAATACGTGGCACTCCAAGACTGGGGCACTAGAGAGTTTATGGAGACCTCTGCACTGGCATCTTAACATTCAGCAGTTGGCATGTATACCATGCTGGCAATGGAAATGGAAGCGTTTTTGACTGCTCCTATCCTATGCATACTTATTCAATTACAATTAAAGGAACTGAGGCAGCAGTGCCAGAGAAATGGTCACACCTGCACATCTCACACAAAGCTTTGTTTTGTCATGGTGTAAAACTGCTTATTCCAGCACAAGAGTCAGTCAGCTCTAGTGAAGAGTTTATTTACTTGTCAAATAGACTCATCACTCTTCTCTGCATTAAACTGCAATGGTTAAAATTTTATATTGAATAAATATATTTCATTATAATATAAAAAACAAGAACCAAATGTTTCTGAAGCAGTTTGCAAGGTATACAGATGTACAGGAACAAAAAAAATAAGATTGTCATTGGCAATGTAGCACTCACTCAAAAAGAGGAAGTGACTATTTCAAAAACTGGCCCAAAACTCTCTTTGGACCAGTGTGCAATCCTTACTTTTGAGCCCTGGAAACCAAAGCTTTAGGGAACACACAGTCAAACCGGCCAGTCTATGCTCTTTCCAAGTGTGTGTATAAAATTATGAGTATGTACTTATTCCATTTTTCCACATTCTCTTAAAGTATGACCACCCTGCCAATGTATATTAATGTGACAATCTTTATCCTCTTTATGGCATGTGCAAACTGGTTGACCCTTATACCACCACACTAACACGAGTGTTTCTCGAAAACATGATGTAATACGGTCAGAAATTTCCACAGCTCTGATCTGGAGATATTGTGACCCACTTAAGTGAAAGCCAGAGAAGCTTCAAATGAAAACTGAATCCCACAGAAAACATACCAACCCTCTCAAAACAAATTTGATCATTAACTGCACAGAATGAATCTAATAGAGCTCCTGAAACCTAGAACATTCAGAAGTCCATTCATTATGAGCGCATAACCTGACCCCTGAAACACCAGTCAAACACAAAAAATAATTGTAGCTCTAAAATGAATTCTTACCAGGTTTGGCAATCTCACAACCTTTGTTTCGCAGGATTTTCTCTATAGGTGTGTCGAAAAGGAACTGTACATTCTGTAGTAAGCCCTGTAAAAGGACAGAGAGAATAATTACAATGTCAAATTTAAGACATTTGTGATCATTTTCTTCAATTTGATTTAAATGTCCACATGAAGCAAATCTAAGCAATAGTCCATATTTATCAAGGACATGGTTCCTAAGAAATAAAACATATTATATATATATATATATATATATATATATATATATATATATATATATTATATTTTATTATAGATATGATATAATTTCCCCAGTCTTTGTAAAACGGTATAGAATTTAATTTTCATATACTTGAAAAAATTTTTACAGTACAAAAAATCATTATGCAGGAATTCCATAAAAAGCATGGAATGAAGTACAGATAATGTTTATGGAGAAGAACTGGTCTTACCCTGAAGTGGTTTTCCCGGATAGATCCCTTGGCCACAAACATCTGACTTCCCTCCGGCTGCAGATGCTCATAGAAAGGCTCATCCAGGATCACACTGTCGATGAGGCTACATCCTACATAAAGGTTAGCATTCTCTCCGTGAACGTACAGAGTAATGTTCTTCCACTGTGAATCAGACAAGTCCACATCCTCAAAGGACACCACATTCTGAGATCCCTCAACCATGTAGACCAGATCCAGCGTGTTGGCGCGCCCGTTGGACACAATCTCAAACTGACGGCTCCCACTGGGACCCTCCAGACCAAACAGAGTTCCCCTGGAGCCCTTGTCTTGTCGTATGGTGGCCACAAACACAAAGCCCTCATTATTCTGGACCTGCTTTAGGAACTGATGGAGGGCCGGGGTGCTCACAGCAGGGATGTGATCAAAGCGGATGAAGCGGTATGCAGGTGAGTCCCAGTCGTGGCCCTTGAAGAGCTTGGCACCAATCGTTTTTCTGCTGATGCTGCTGATTTTGAAAAGGTCGAAGATGGATTCATCTTCCACACGGCCATCTTTGAATGAGTCAATATAAGCATTTCAGCATAGTACAGATGATTATGTGAGAATACAAGATAGATGTTATGTGATGATTAGGTAAGCCCATTCAAAATATTTCAGGAAACTATTACATAATCTCAGATCAAAACTATTCAAAATCTGTTTTGCATTGAATGCCACATAGTGACTCTGTTAATGAATCAAACACAGATGTGTTTGGAGGCACAGAGAATAGTGAGCTAATTATTTAATACAGACATCTTAAATTCTGAATTAGAAATGTACATGTAAACATCAATGTCAATTGAAGAATTAAGTTCAATCCTAATTATTTCTAAACAATTTAGTAACAGGTGGATCATGGATTTACCTTGAGGTAGTGCTCTGATGCACAGTAACAGCAAAGACAGCAAGTAGAAATTTCTCCTGAGTATCATAACTCCTTTAAAATACACATACAATTATTTAGAAAAAAAAAAATCTTATGAACACATTTATTTTCAAATATTCTTTAGACAGTCCAATGAAACCCTGCATGCCTTTAAAACAATGTTTTATATACAGTAGAGTGAAAAAAAAAAAGCTCAGGTGGGCAATAAGACAAGAAAAATTTGTACATTTTTTGTAAAAAATGTACAAATAAAAAAAAAAAAATAATAGATTAAAAGATTAATAATAGACCCTTTAACTATTTTATGTATCTCAATTATAACATTTTACGTAGATTTGACATAATCTTTAAAAGGAGCAAAGTGTATGATCTGATTAAACAGCTGTGGTCATGTGACTATTTAAGCCAGCTATGTAAAAGTTCAGATAAAATCAAAACAGTCAGAATTTTCATTTATAATTCACATCTTTGATTAAAAATACATAAACTGACAAGTCAAAGCCAAAAGTAAATGGACACCATTAAATAAGGTAATAGCAAGTGCACTATGCTTCAAATTGACATTTATGTGCAATTTGGCATTCAAAAAATGTTAAAGCTAAAATTCATTACGCATTATTATTAGATTGACATGCCAAACACTTTTTAGTGAGTGCATAACAGTTCTTTAAAAGCATTCAACTGCAGCAGTCTAACAAAATTAAGACATCTGTGAAAGTCTTTCAAGCATAGTTTTAAACGCAAAGAAAGTAATTATTTTCAAAAAAAAAAAGAAAAGAAAAAAAAAGTCAAGTCTAGGGTGCCAAAAAGTATAAAAGGCTCACACATAAACAAGACTCACCTGCTGTAATGTGCAATCCAACGATAACAACACAAAGTCAAGGCTATATGTCCTCTACGGCAAAAAATGTTTAGAAAAAGGTATACTAGCAAAAATATGATACGAAAGGACTAAAATCCACAGTGCCTATAAAATCCACCCGGCTCCGGGTTTTAGTTCAGTGGCCCGAGAACTACTGGACTGATGCCCTTTATAAGGTTCAGTCCGAATCATGTCAGTCAAGTTCAGTTATAAAACTTAACCTGCTGAGGGGGGAGACTTATATGGTTCCCATCCTATAATGTCATGCCGGTAGCCTACCAATGCAGTGAAACCAGGGGAGGACACCCTGCAGTGACGTGTTCGCGTCGCGAGCCAGAGTTACTGGGAGGAGGAACAGAGGGATGTGGAGAGAAACATGCTCGCGCAAGATGCGAGAGATGCTTTAGAGACTCGAGGATAAAGCCACTCACTGTCAAATAGAGTCTACGTTATGTTACAAATACATGTTTGTTTACATATATTATTGAAAAGTATTTACAAATAATAACTGAAATGTTCTGAGTTTCAGCACCCAACCACATGCAGCGTTTCATTTCACACAGTGTATGGTTATATTGTCCACTTGTCCAATATATTGATTGTAAACATGACTTGGTCTGTGAAATAGTTTTTATGAAATTGTTCTTTTCGCCAAAAAAGAAGTTTGAAAAGACGACAAAACATTTAGTTTCTAACAAAAAAATAAATAAAAAAAATAAATAAATAATCAATTTAATTTAATTTGTAACCACGAAACTCGCAGAATAAAAGGAGCACCATGTGGAGCGGAGCTACAGGGATTCCCCGCTCCAAGTGTCATGTAACCACTCGGTTACTGATCCGCTCCAGGCTTTCCATTTCACACTGAGTGGAAAAGAAACCCCAATCAAGCGACCATTGAGAGAAAAATAAAAAGAACGCTACACGACTCTGCTTGCTTCTACAAGAGAAAACACTAACTCCCCAATCCATTTCCACTCAGCACCGACACGACGTGAACTCAAATAAGCCGAGTGATACTGAAACTCTCTCATCGGCGCTGGTCCCAGTGTCGTTTACCAGCGCGCTTGTGCGCCTCTGGACCAATCAAATTCGAGGACAGAAAGTACATAATTGATAAAAATTATTCAGTGGCATCTTCCCAGAGCAGCTCTTGAAAAAAATTGGTTTTTGGGTTATTTGGAGTGCAAAATATACAAAATTTAAATGTACATTGTGCTTATTCTTTTAATCTACAAATTGAAGTATTTGTTCACATGGGTGAACAGTGTATATGCTTGTAAACTGTGGAAATTTTTGCCATTCTGGATGCACTATGTAAATAATAGTTATTGCAAAAAGTAGATAATTTATGATATCTTTGGTGCATGTGTCTGGAAAGTCTGGAAAAAATGGTTTTGTGTAGATTTCTGTGTATGTGTCAATCCAACATATCTCATATTTCACTAGTTAAAGAATGCCAGGAATTTAATTATGAGGTTTGCATGGTTTCAAACAATGGGTTTGAAATACGTCATTCAACGATATGTTGTCTCTCAAGAACCCAAAAAGAAGAAAGACCTAGAAAGAAGGACAAACTGAGGATGACTTGATTTCTTATGTCCATAAACTACCAAGTCAAAGTTAGAGACAAACATGTCACAACGATAATTCAGTGCTCAAGAAAATATACTGCGTGACGAGACTTAATCATTTGAGAAAACTGGTTTGTTTTAGATACTGTGGCATCAATCAAAAGATTTCTTCTGGAAACTACTGTACCGCTTGGTCAATTCAGAATGCTTATTTTGCAATTTAAAAGTAAGAGTCTGTTGGTCTCATGTGGTTCCATTCAAGCTCCAGAGAGTGATTCATCCAGAGCTAAGCAAACATGCACACAATCAAAACACATCACAGCTGAACATACTGAATATCACTTTAGATGTTGACATTAATTCTGCAGTTTCCTTACGCTGAATATGTGCATTTCAAAACTGGGTTAGTGTGACATGGACAGGATTCCCCACAGATTCATCTCTAATCCCAATATGTCTCTATACACGGATGCCTCTGTCAAGATAATCTCTGTGGAGATTTCTGCAGTGTCTTTATGTTGGTCCATTCTTGTGCACCCAAGAGGCCACCTAACATTTGCATCCAATGTTTTAACATGACAGTTTCATAAATCAATTTGTAATGAACATACATTTTCACTTGTTTTCATATATACCCACATACACACACTTACCTTTTTTATTAGTGCATAATTGAGGATGTTTATTTCATGCATGTTTGTGTGTTAGTGTGTGTGTTTTCTTTCAGGAAAACATCATATATTTTCTTTAGTTAAAACAAGGTTATGCTTAGGTTATATCTGTGGTATTTAATAAAATCCTTGCTTATTTGAAAGGAGGTTATGCAAGTTGTGAAGAACTCACAGGAGGTGGAATGTTCCGTTATGATGTTGGAGAGATGGAGGAATCTTACTAAAACACAGATAAGACATCTGATTTCATGATGTGACAATAAACAGCTTACATAAGACTTAACTGAAGCATGGTTTAGGCCTCAGCAGGTTGTCAAGACCCACAGGATGACCTAAAAACTGATGTAAAAGAATGCTGATTTTTTAAAACTTTTTTGAACGAATCAATTCACAGAAATGATTTGAACTTCCCGTTACTACTGTTAAATGAATGAAACATCTGTCAGAACAATTCAGAAAACTCATGTAGCTACATGGAAATTCAAAGAGTTGCATGACAATTTGTTTTTCGTAAGGCTTTAATCTTCCCGTGTTGCAGATTAAATACCATTTACCAGCTCATCATAAATCTATGACACTGTAAGTTTGCATTTTCTTGCATGCACAAATCCTTTAAAGGGTTAATTAACCAATAGGGGAACAGATGTCCAGGATTTTTCAATTATATGCAGTATGAGACACAAAGGAGTCAAGATGATTGGTCACACTTGTGGCCATGATGCTAAATGCATCTGAATGTCATTCAGTTGTTGATTTCCTTTTCTTCTACACAGAAACAAAACCATGCCTGAAGACAGACAAAACGCTGAGGAAAGTTACTGTATTTACAAGGAACAACAGAGTGATAAAATAAATCTGAGTTGAAACTTTCTGACTTTAAAACAAATAGATGCAAAAGAGAGAACATTAGCAAGGCAGAGAGTGAGAGAATAGGCCGTTTTGGGAGGGAGGAGCTCTGGCCTTGGGTCCCTGGGCACAGAAGGTGCTGCAGTGCTGCATTACTAACAGTCTGAACGGGAAGCACCTCTCAGCTCCATTGCCTTTTTTTTATTCTCTCCCCACCCCACTAAAAAAACGTCTTCAAGTCTACAACACAAACACAGCACAGACATGTTCCTCTGTCTCTCGTTCTCAGACTTTGAAGCTCCAGTGCAAAAATCCACATTACTTCCTGTCCTATTTAGTTAAAATCATGGTATTCATGTCAGATGCATACCAGCATTCAGCTGCACTCCTTCAATGTTCAAGAGTTCAGTTCCATGATCACATTTTGGTTTGAAGAATAAATTGCTCTTAAATGTTTATCTCTTTATTTATATCTAATAGAAAGTCTGTAAACATAAAAGTCACATACAAGTGGGTATATACACACACACACACACACACACACACACACACATTAGCATTTTTGAAAATATATTTTATGTTGTCTATTCACGACTTCTTTTTAAAGTTCAGTATGTTTTGTTCTTTGTCTCAGAATTGGATGCTGGAACTGACAAGTAGTAAAACTTGTAGGTTGTTGGAGAGAATCTGACAAGTTTAAAAAATATTTTCTGGCAGGGGTCACACAATCAAATGACTTCAGTTACAAGAAACATCCTGCAGCTGCCTTCCATGTACGCTGACTGTACACTTTCCCTCGCCATAAGGACAATATGAATAAAAACAGATATGTTCATTGTTATTGAGTCTTGAACTCTGCGAGCCTGGTGACATAACCTCACACAACTCAATGTGAAACCACTCTAAACTAACATGCTATTATTTGAAAAGAACAATAAAGTATCTAAAGGTCTAAATGTTTTTTTTCTTATAATGGATCCAAAATCTGAGACCACATTGAAAGGCTGGATTGTTTTTCATTTAAACCTGGAAAGTGAAATACTGTTTCCACATCATTTTCTAAAGGTAATGTGTAAATTTAAGTGTCAGAGGTAAAGTGAAAAATGTTTTAATGATGCATTAAACATCAGTGGACCTCAGGAAAGATATGATGAATAATGATGATATAAAGATATAATGAAATGATGGTATGACATATTTAGGTCTGATATGTCAGTCTCACACACACACACACACACACACACAGACATTCTCATGGTTATGTATTTGTTCTGACTTCCCACGTTAAGTTCAGCAGCGGTGTCCATCTGTTCCTAATTTCAGTGTCAGTCACTGTCTGCAGGGAAAGCAAGTAAAACTGCCTGATCGAGTGTTCCGTTTGGGCGTCTGATGATCATTTTATCAATGTAACCCAGCATCTAGACATCAGAGAGTTCAGAAGGTCCGCCAGTTCTCTCCAAAACCTCACATGCAGCATAAAGCTAAAATATCAGAACTGGACTTTGTTAAAACTGACAAGCAGTAAATATGTTGGTGGAGAGAATCTAAAAGCGAGAGTCTTAAAAATATTTTGTGGCAGAGGTCATACAATCAAATGACTTCAGTTACAAGAAACGTCTCACAGCTGCCTTCCGCGTGCACTGACCATAGTAGTACACCATACGCTTGATGTGAACAATAATAACTAAAGCTTTTTATTTGTGCTGCTGGTGAAGATCTTGAACTCTGGGAGCTTCCTGTGATTGATGATAATTGCTACTTTATAACTTTATTCCTATTTTTCGCAATTCTGAAAAAAAGTCAGAATTACTAGATATAAACAGAATTGATTGCAAGATATAAACTCTCTACATTTCATAGTTTATCACAATTCAAACATTTTTTTTTTGAAATCTGAATTTACATCTCACAAATGTTTTTCTCCTTGTATCATGCCTAAACCATTTCTCTCAAAATTCAGATTTTTTTATCTTGCAATTGTTAGTTTATATCTCACAATTCTGACTTTTATTCTCAGAACTACAAGTTTATATCTTGCAATTGCGATATATAAACTCAAAATTCTGTCTGAGTTACGAGATAGAAATGTAGAATTGCAAGAATTAATTGTTAATTAAAAAATGTCCTCTGTGGTGAAAACGAGCTTCCAACACAAAACTGCTTAAGAAAATAACTTCTGCAGAGTAAACTAACATATTAAACAAAAATCACTGAATGAAATGGAACTAGCAGTCACATATCTCACACATGAAAATGAACATGCATTAAAAAACAAAATCTTTCTCTTATCATTAATGTGTAGACTACTCCTCTCTCCCCCATCAGCTATATCTGAAATAAATGAATTACATCCTGTACTGACAGAATGAAGGAATGTCCTTTGAATGAACTTACAGGCTAATGTGGGAAAGTCTATTCTTTAGAACCAAAAGTTTTTCAAATTTCCAAGACCTGGAACAATCCAATGAGGTGAACAGTTAACACTTTTTGTGACTTTGATAACCAAAGTTTGTTTTCCATGAGCATCTAAATGACTTGAAAACAGAGGTGTTGAAAAACTGACTATGTAGCAATAACTGATATATTTATTTATTACGTTGTTTTAATTTTTAATAATAGTAATAGGTTAAACTGGCTGTGCTAGGGATGGGGTTAAGAACATTATGGCCAATTCAGTAGTTATGTGCATCCATATTTGACATCTCTCTGTTAACCATTAGAAGTGCACAGCTTCTTTGTTTAGAAAGAGCAGCCAACCCCAATTATTGTATAAGAGAGAAGTTGAAGCATTATTATTTTTCTTTAATTCAAAAGTAGAGCTCAAACGTGACCAATGACAATGAACCAAAACTGCTGAATTGTTTCCATTCACACTTAGAACTTATGTCCAAATAAAACTAAAAAAAAAAGTACTTTTCTTTAGTTTTATCTTGGTATTTCATATACTTTCAAAATAGAAAAAAATGTAACCCACAGTAAATTCTCACATACATAGGAAACATATAATCCAGCATTAAAATATTATTCATATTTAGTTTTTTTTTTTAAATGCAAACTTATTATTTGCTGTACATCAATACAGTTAAATATTAAGGTATAACATTAACAGTCAGGAGAGTCAATATAAACCATTGCAAAACATGCTTTGCTAAAGATAACCCTCTATGGGATAGTTGCTAAATGGGCAGAGCGCAGAATGACCTCAGAAAAGTAATTGGCGCAGAAATGCTGCCAGCAGTTGTAGTGGACACCACCCATCATTAAAGACTCAGCATTCTTCTCTATCACTTCAGGCTTCTGAATCTTGTCTTTCTTGCATGCATTCTGCAATTTATTGCCACCTTAACACAACTATTGATTCTGGTGAGACTGAAAGATAATGAGAATGCCAAAGTGGCTCTGGTGTACAGCATTTAATTTATGCAAAACCAAACCTAAAACATAAACTTACCTAAAAATGATCTCCTTTCATCCATCCATTAAAATGAATTATTTTGGGTCTGAAATCACCGGTGCATAGTATATGCAGATTTTACATAAAAGGAGTCACTCTAAAAGAAGATTTACAATCAAGATTTAGGTTTACTTTAATAAAGAATCTTGCATTTCAAATGCATGGAAACATGTTGCTCAAACCTGTTGTTCAAATGGACTTTTCTCTGAGGGTGCGTCTTTGGCTTGGCAATCGAGGGCGTGAGCATGTTGTCACATCTGTAGGTTGTCAATGGTGGCTTAAATGATGATATCACAGATCCCGTCCATGATGTCGGTCTCAGAGGTGGCACGCCAGCAGAGTAATCTCAACGTGACTGATTTCATTTGTCTGCAGCATCGGTGAACTTGGGTCAAGAACTGAGCCATTGGGGCAGATTCCACACTTAAGGGAGAAGAGATTCGGCCGGATGAAACAAAGCCAGCTTTCCATCGAGTGTTCCAGTCAACAGCTGTGGACAAAAAAAAAAAAAACATGAAACATCCTGTCGAAGCATGAATAAGTTCATGATAAAACTGTCTATTCTAACTATCAGCTCCTGAATGATTCAAGTGAACTTAAAATAGTTGTTTACAGTTATTAATTGAACATAATCAATGGCATAGTTTGGGCAATTTCGTAATCCAATATCACAAACAAAACAGAAACATTATTTCATGACAATACTAATGATGGGGTAAAAGGGTTGATGGTTTTCATTTATTTATATTTGCCAATAAAAATGTTCTGTAAAGTTTATATCCTGCACTTTGAATTGTGCTCTCCTGAAGACAACAGGTCATTTAGTTATGAAACCCCATTTAACCAGCAGTTTGTTAACTGGAACCCAACCAAGTTCATATTTATCGTATCTATTTGCTCTCTATATATTTTTATGTTTTGACAGAGACACATCAGAAACAAAACTTCATAAGTATGTTGTGACGTGCAGTCCCGCAAGGTGAAGGACCACAAGGTGCCTAGAAGATTTTAGATTTGGGGGTAACATAAATGACCTCATCACTTTGACATAGGTGGGAAATTGTCTAGTTAGGTTATACAGAGTGACATGAAACTGTCTTGGCAGCGCACTGGAGTGGGTAGCTTGTATCATGCCTAAAACAAACAAGGAGTGCTTTTTGTGTAATCTGAAAATATAATATGTAAGTTGGATCAGATGCATTTTGTTGTGTGGAAGAATGCAGAAAGAAGTTTCACTCATAAAATCTCCATGAAAAATCCCTTTCCCATGTATCATGATCTTCTTTTCACTGAGTTTTGCTACCACAGGAGTGTACTTTATCCTAAATGGTTTTACAAGCAACTTAATAAATCAGAATGCAAAATATCGTACTTTCTGATGCTGGTTTCATAAGCTGATTTACAGCAAGGCTCACTGGCAGAAGGCTAAGGAAGTAAGAAACACTAATCAAGACTTCAATAGAAAGCTGAACGATAAATTACTTGTAGACACGTTTACATGCTTGTTTTTAGCTCATATAAGGATCATTTTATATAGACAGAATAGCCTCTTTAGGATATAAAGCTTTTAGTCAGGCTATGCTTGCAGTGACCCAAGGAATCTGTATCTGCTCAGTTGCTCTAAACCTTAAAAAGTCTTTTAAAAAAGTGATTAGAATTATGTGAACAAATAAAATTACATAAAACCTTCTTCTGCCAAATAACAGCCTGGCATAACAGTCTGAGTTGCTTTGAATAATCTACACTGAGGAATAAAGATGGCTGCTTTAGGGCTGGTGTAGAGGGGTGTCTCCAAAAAAACTCATAGACTTTCAGAGGGAAAAGTTGAGAGCTGAGACAAAGCAAATTGACAGTGCCACTGCCACTGCCCAAAGCCACAAGAGTTATACAAGCAGGAAAATATGCCATCCCGCTGGGATAACACTGGGCGAGAGGATTTATTTAGTATGCCTGACCATTCACTTATTCTACACATAATCATAAGTCATGATGCACTGTGTCTTCAAAGACTTTTCAATATATTACTTGATATATAATGGCCTGAATGGCTTCTACCTTCAGTGTCTATTACAGCTACAGCCCAAAGGCTGGCCAAAACTCACCAAAGCTGTCAAGAATAGCAAATTTTTCCAGACACATTCAAATGCAAGCTCAAGGCAGCTCTCTAGGTCAGATCACTATCACTGTCCTCATTTGAATCCCTTATTAAGGCTTAACTCTAAACTTCTTCCATGTTCACATATGTGACCTTGGAACACAAAACCAGCCTTAAGTCACTGGGGTATATTTTTAGCAACAGCCAAAAAAACAAACAAAAAAAAAACATTGTATGTGTCAAAATTTATTGATTAGTAATATGCATTGCTAAGAATTAATTTTGATAACTTCAAAGGCAATTTTCTCAGTATTTAGATTTGTTTGCACCCTCATATTACAGATTTTCAAATATTTGTATACCAGCCAAATATTGTCCGATCCTAATATACCACAATTTCCCAAATCAATGGAAAGATAATAAAATATTGACACTTATATATCATAATATAATATAATATAATATATAGTAAATATAGTGCTAGTAACCCTTCTGGAGAACAAAGAAGACATCTGTTAATGTCCCAGAAGGGTCACACCTCTGCACTAACTTCCACAGGAACATCTCAGACTTGGATTATGGGTAGTGTCTGCCTAAACGGAAAGTCTCTCTAGCTCTCTCTCAAACCTATTAGGTGGTCAAGCTCTAAGCATTTGTGGAAAGAGAAATCAAGGCCAACTAAAAGGAGATATGCTTTCAGAATTACACATAGTAGTTGCGCTATTTGGACACCAAAGGTGTGAGTCACACACTGATATCTTCATGTGCACAAACTGTTTAAACAACTGCATTTTTCTTACCCTCTTCATCTGCCAGTAATGACTCATCCTTAAATGTCTTAATAACACAAAAAGCCAGTGTTTTGAAAAGAGGAACTTAACTCAAACAACTGTATTAAATACTATACACATTGGCTTTTCACAATATGAACTTCTGTAAGTGGCTGAATAACAAGCAAAAGTAGGTTACAGAGGCTCACTGCAACATCGTCCTTGTGTTATTATGTGAATAATAGATTTAACATGAACACAAAAAGTTACTTTTTGACATCACATTGCTTAACATTACAAAAGTGAGACCGAATCAGCAGAGGAAAAACCTAGCACTAGGAGAATATTACACCTGAAATACATTAAAAAGGGGAATGTCCTAGAATGAGGATGACATCTGCTTTGGCAGAGACCACTGAAACATTACAGATCGTATCTGCAATGCAAAATGGGATGATAACCTCATTTTAAATGCTAAAAAGTGCCCAGTTACACTATGATGGCAAGGACAAACTGCTGACCAAGTATTTCTTAAATATAATAAAAAACTAAGAAATTGAAAATAACTAAATATAAAAATAATATAAATATAGAATATAAACATTAATTTTGCTTGATCTAAAAAGGCAAAAATATTTGAAAGGATTTTTATAACAGCGTGAAAGGTTGAACAGGTTGAAGTGATGACCTTAATGTTCTATATTATTTTATGCAAAATAGTTTCTATAGCACTGGATCTCTCCACACTTACGACCAAAAAGCTGCCAAGAGATACAGCTACAGCTGTTTATGCAATAAAATCCAGCCTCTGTCTAAGGATATAACTCTTTCTCGTCACACATACTGAAGCTTCCCAAATTCATGTGCTACAACTTACAGACAAATACCGCTGAATGTGCAGAAATCATATAGAACGGCCTCAAAAAGTATTTTTGACACTCAAGTCACATAAAAATGTCTGAATACCATTTTATTATATAACAAAATATCAAAGCAAGTGGCATCTGCAACCAAATTCCAAAATTAGATACACTTTTCTGAGCCATTTTAGTTACTTTTTAAATTTACTCACCAAAGCTGCATTAATTTGATAAAAAATGCAGTGAAACGGTATTTTAAAATAGTTTTACAATTTAGAATTCTCAGCATCCATTGCTCCAGTCTTCAGCGTCAAATGATTATTCAGAAATCATTCTCATTTGCTGATTTGGTGATCAAAAAATATTAATTATTATCATCATTTAAAAAATGGTGCTGCTTATGTTTTTTTTTTTTTTGTAAACCATGATCATTTTTTAAGGATTCTTTAATGAATAGAATGTTTTAAAAAACTGCATTTATTTATCAGATATTTTTAGTGCATTTTTTTTTTACATCAGCTGTTCCAAAGATGATTTTTATTGGATGTATGAATTTACACAAGTGTGGTTAATTATATTTGTTCCACTTACGCTTGACCAGTGCAAAATGCCCAAATGCTTTTTTCTTAATTTTGAAGTTTATCTAATTTTTTATTATTGAAAATCTAGCAAACCTTATTTAAATAGGAAATATTTAGCTTGTAAATTGCACCTAATTCAATGACGTCACGTTCAGATATTAAGTGTGACATTGGTGTCCAAACATTGGTGAATGAATGTTGACTTATGAACGGAGCTTTTAAACTCCACAGTATTGTATCTGAGCCAGTACAACAGCGACCACGAAGACTTTCCACTTCCAGACTTGGAAATCTGAATGAATAAGAGCTTGGAACAGGACAAAGAAAAAGAGCAAAACAGTGCATGAAAATCCCAAGGCCATGTGTATATCAATACCAGCTCAAAACACAAGGACCAGTTCACACTGGAGGATTTAAGACATATTATGGGACTGGATGTGATTACACCTATCAAAAGGAATGAACAATGAACCACTTTGTGAATCAGAGACAGCCACAAATAAGGAGGCCAAAGATTCATGTTTATATTTTCCCCAGAAAAATAGGAACATGGCATTTTTTGGTCCCCTAATCGGGAAATAAGCTTTAAAAGCAAAAAAAAAAAAAAAAGTCTTGTAATAAACTTCTGAAGCCAATCATAGCTTTGTGTGAGAGAACTCTGGATCTAGTTACTGATAATCTTGCCCTTCAGTGAATTGCTAACCTCTGTCTAGGATCAACCAAGTCTTTGGAAAAGATTCTACTTAGAATGTTTTATTTATGAATTGGACTGCACTTCTCTCATGAATGCAAGAAGAGCTAGAGGTCAATGATTATTGATCTCCATATAAATCTATTGTTTTGCCTTCATTCCACATCGACTGCAATCACATGGAAATGAGAATGACAAATTATCTTTAAAACATCTTTGGAACTATCCTGTAGAAGATAGACTGTTTTGGTATGAAAAACATGAAGGTGACACAATGCTGTGTGAACTATTTCTTTAAGTGATAAATTTGAAATTGTTGCTGGAGACATCTTCCAGAGGACACTTCATTTCCTTTTCAAGAACAGACAGACTGCACTTGAACATCTGCTGTGTGTGCTTGAACAATAAAGAGTTCAAAAGCAAAACATACTCCACATAATGATCTGAACAGCCATTGAAGTGAACAGCCATGGCCAAGATCTTAACAAGCAATTGACATTCAGACTCAAACAAGAAATCAGAAAAGAAGTAGTCCTTGTTAGGCTAGAGATGATGACACTATAGACATGTTTTTTTCAGGTCAAGGACCTCTTTAGTGGATAGAGAGCAGGGCCCCCCATAATAATAATAATATAATAATTCCTTACATTTATATAGCGCTTTTCTAGGCACTCAAAGCACTTTACATAGACAGGGGGTATCTCCTCATCCGCCACCAGTGTGAAGCATCCACCTGGATGATGCGACGGCAGCCATAGTGCGCCAGAACGCCCACCACACACCAGCTGTGGGATTTTTAATGACCACAGAGAGTCAGGACCTCGGTTTAACGTCTCATCCAGGTACTGACCAGGCTCAGCCCTGCTTAGCTTCAGTGGGAAACCAGTCTTGGGCTCCAGGGTGATATGGCTGCCCATGACATCTTAAATAAAAATACCTATAAGCATAAAAGTGAGTGTTGCGTGTGTCCTGTCTATCATAATATGCACAGTTTTCCATCAAAGCATTTACTAGCATTTGTTATTTTTAAAATGTAATGACTTTAAAATAATCATCATGAAGTCATATACTCAATATACTCATAGATCGATTACAAAACAATACAGGTATTCAAGGGCAGGCTCTAAGATGGTTTAGATCCTACATGTCTGATTGCTACAACATTATTTATTTAAATGGAGAGTCATCTCATTTATCACCAGTAAAATATGGAGTGACACAAGGATCTGTCCTAGGTCCTCTGCTATTTTCAATATACATGTTGCCCCTAGGTAATATTATTAGAAAAATACGGCATTAGTTTCCACTGTTATGCTGATGATACTCAACTATATATCTCCACGAGACCAGATTAAACTTCTAAATTATCTAAGCTAACAGAGTGTGTTAAAAATATAAAAGATTGGATGACCAATAATTTTCTCCTATTAAATTCGGATAAGACAGAGATATTAATTATTGGACCAAAAAAACTGTACAGTACACAAAATCTCATAGATTACAATTTGCATCTGATCAAATGTGCATTATTAATCTTTAACTTGGGTTAAACAAATTAATTTATTTGGATGGAACTGCAGCTACGCTAATTATTTCTCTATTTGCTTCTCTGTCTTGCCACTGGATTGATAAACAAGCTTCAGTCTGGATCCAGAACACCAGAGAAGAGGTGATGCCAACCCCTCAGAGGACCTCAGATGATGCCAAAACTGAAACAACATACAGAACTACCATATTTTGCTATAAGTTTGATTGCATCATAATAATTGCTGTTAACAGTGTTCTTTGTCCATTTGATTACATCTTTAAATTAGATTTTTCTGTACATTACGAGTCACCACTGATAAGTGACTACTAAATATAGAAACATAAATTTTCTGTAAAGTTGCTTTGCAATGATTTGAAAAATGCACTTTACAAATAATAAAAAGAAAAATTGAATTGAATTGAATACTTAAAATAGACTACCTTTTCACAATACTGTTTAAAAGTTTAGGGTCAGTAAGATTTTTTAAATGTTTTTGAAAGCAGTCTTTTATGTTCACCATGGATACATATTTTATCGATCTATTTTATCAAAAATACCATAACAATTAAAAAAAACGTAATATTATGAAATATTATTAAAATTTAAAATAACTGCTTTATATAGATTTTAAAATATAATTTATTCCTGTGATGGAAAAGTTTCATTTTCACATGATCCTTCAGAAATCACACTAATTTGCTGATTTGGTGCAAATGTTGCATTTAATTATTTTTTCTTTTAACATTATGCATGTATTTATCTTTAATCAATTTAATACAAATTTGCTTTAAAAAGCTTTCATTTATTTAAAAAAATGTAACTTCGTCTTAATATTTGGATGGTAGTGTTTTTTCTAAAACGTTTTGTTCAAACAATGGTTGTGGACCCTCTGCTGCACCACTGTGGACCCCACAAGCTTTGATAAAGTACAACAGCGCAACTATATACCACCTGAATGAAGTCCTTGCACACATCTAAAGGGACATCATTCCAAAATTATACTGTGGTGTTGAGCACCTAATGCAGAGCAGGTGCATGACATTATATTTTGTCAGGGCTAAAACATACCCATGAAACTAGAGTCCGTACTCCAGTATGGAAGGGTTTTTCAAGGCCATCTCCACGAAATAAGATGCTGCATCTGTTTCTGGCCTCAGACAAGTGATTCTTTCAAAAGCTCACGCTGATCATTTAAAGTGCTACATCCTGACCTCTTACAAACTCCAACATATAAACAGATGCACCAATGGATCATTCAGAGCATGCACTGTCAAAGCCTGTAATTCAGTTTGATATTTTCTATGTGCTAACATGAAACAGATAAATCATTTGGGGATCTGTTGTGGCTTTGTACAAGACTCGTAGCCACATTTACAATACAGTTTCCCCAGAAAGATGTGATTGGTGTGACCAATTAATGTCATCTACGCAACCACAATGCTTGTAAATCATTCATGGGGGTTTCAATCGTTTATCCAGGAGCCTTTCAGCCTGATGTGTGGTCACACATTGATGGACTGCACACAAAAGTTCTCATTTTTCACAGACACTTTCTGACCCAGATTTGGACTTGGTTTTTTATTCTCATTATCTTTCTCACTCATCCGACTATAATCCTTCTGTTTTAATGTGTTTTACAGGACAATATACCTTAGGGAATGGTGTAACTATAATACAAGCAGGGTCTTAAATCATTACCAATAAATCCACTCATACATCTTATAAAGCAGCCATGTACAAATATTATCTGTTTTTCTTATTTGCAGGGTAAGATCAGAAAAAAATAATGGCCTTATAAAGAATAAAAAATAAAGGCCTTACAGTCAAGTAATTGCAATGACCCTTATAAACAATAAAATAACTAAAAAAACTAACATTCATCAGATGGACAAAAACATTTGAAACTTTCTTCAACAGAAAAAAGAAAGTCATTACTGTTGCTTTACAGGAAACCCTGTTTGTTATTTTGTTCCAACAGCTGCTCATCTCTCAAAGATTCTCAAAGAAAACTAACTTCATACAGTCACTAAAAGTAATCTTGGAGGCAGTTAGGAACAAGTAAAGTTATTTCTGAGATACACTCAAGCATCATTTGTACTGGAATTGTGGTTTAAGTGTCCCAAAAGTAATTCTGGGGGTCACTGTATCTGGGATACTCTAAAATCTAAATCTGAGAAATCAAAAGAAAGAAAAATGAATTTATTACTTTAACAAGACAATTTTTGTAAAATAAAATATGTACCTATAGATTTTGTACCTGTAAAGTATTTTATCTGATTGTTTAAATCACTAGTGTTTGCCTGCCAAAGGTGTCACAGCCCTGGGATTTCAATGTACCAAAGCCTTTAAAGGAAAGCACAAAGGTCTTTCAGAGGATCATTCGCTCAAGGGCCAGAGACAAGGCAAGATTTCAGACAGCTTCACCTTGTCCATTGATATACTGACCAGATGATAACCGAGCATCAATTCCCCATCAAAGAAGATCTCCCTCCCTTTCATGGCCCAGTGAATCAGAGACGTGAGCACACGCTGAGCTCACTCCAGAGTGTTTTAGAAATCCCACACATTTGCAATGCATGAATCACACTTTCCCTTGCAAAAATGTCCTGTAGCACTAACCCCAAGAATACATTTTACTGCCCTGTAAATTACCCCCCACCCCACCCTGCATTCCACTGTCCAAGGTTATAGCACATTCGCATCCACCATTGATCAAAAGTGGTTACAGTGAGATTGATCATTTGTAGTTTAAAGACATAGTTCACCCAAAACTGTAGGTCCTGTTATGTTATAACACATCCATATGACTTTTCACAATTAAATTACAATGAATGGGGAAAATAACAAATTATCAGTGAATAACGACTTAAATGTTCCTCTATTCGAGTCGTATGGAGTATGGACTACATTTGTGACTCTTTTATTGTGGTTTTGCATCTTTTTTATAACCTCAAAGCATCAGCCCCAATTAATTTGAACTGCATGGAAAAATGTAAAGAAAGACCAATTCCGCACCTTACATTTTTTCTTTTGATAATATATTTCACCTGGATGTATGTCACAATACAGAAAAAAGTTATGTCGCAACTTCTGTAACATTGTCACTATATTGCTCAAACCATAGCTTCTAAATCAGGACGGACTCACTCCCTTGAACCCGGACTCTCAACCTTTGAAAAAGCATTGCGGTTATTTTTAGAGCTCTTCTGTGCATAAAATAATAACCATAGCCGAGTAAATATACTTGATTCTTGAAATTGCAAATGCACCTTTAGCACAGCTGGCAAAAAGGTTCACTTGAATGTGAGAATGAAACAAAGACGTATGCTGGAGTTCATATGACAAAATTTGATATGAGGACTCAGCAGTATGATGGCTATAACAGGCCAATGTGAGTGATGTGTCGAGTTGTGTTTGAGACCAGGGACTGAGGTGAGGACACACTGGACCGAGCGAGGGGTGTAGAGGCTTTGATTTGCTGCTACAAACCCCACTGCGGAAGCTTTTTCTGTGGAATCATTTAACAGTAAAAGGAAGACGGGGTTCCTCATAGGTCCCACAGAAAGGCAGTGGGACAAAACACGCACTGTAAAACATATTCAGCTGCACTCAATGAGATAGGCTGTAATAAAAGAATCCCATTCAATAGTCGAAGAGATTCATCTTTTCAATGCCTTCATACCTCATGTTACTGCAATCTGTCATATGTGAGATGGAAGGGAATCTATCTGTAATTTATACCCTTTGTTGTTAGAAGCAAAGCAAAATTCAAGAGCACAAAACAAAAACAAAAAAACAAGTACACACAAACAATTATAAAATTTACAAAGGGGCTCTATTCCAAAATTAAATGATCTGCCCACAACGGTAGCATTTTAAGACACCATAAACACGCTCCCAACACAAAGGCTGTATCTGACTGTATCTGCTCATTAAACCAAGAATAATTTATTAATTTTATCTCCAACACCACGCTGACCAACAGAAAACTGCTTTGTGGTCCACACTGTTGACAATGGAACTTTATTGGCATAGAAAATTGCATAGAAATTTCTATTTAAAGCTATTTCCTAAGGCATTATTACTATAAGGCAGGACAGAATGTATCCTTTTTTGGATGTAGACCTTCCTTAGAAGTTAGTTGCATATGTAGGTAACAGCAGCTCACTTGGTTTTGGAACAGTGCTTGATTACAGTGCAAGTGCAAGGCAGCACTGTATGTATATTTGTACATTTAAATTCCTATCCTATTAAATTTTTAATTCTTATGATTTACATTGTTTTGTAGATAATTTCAGTCTTTCAGGTTGTGTGATCTTCTGTGGTCTTGTTTTCCTGTGGCTATTGGCAGACTTAATAAATGCAACTGGTTACTAAAATTACCTAAAACATTAACAATAAAAGTTTTGCACTGGAGTTTCTTCACTAAAATGAGTTGCTTGAGTTGACTGATTGTTAAATGATTTAAAATTTTTACCTCTGGATTAGCAGGGTTGAAAGCCACATTCAGGACAGTTTCAGAGTGTCTCGGGAGTTTATGAAGAAAGCTGCTGCTGCGTGTGTCAAATATATAGGCCTGAAAGAAAGGTAAAAAAAAGGTTAACAATGCCATAGATGACACAGAGAAGATCTACGGTATGTGTCAGTAACACGGATGAACACAGGAGATGAATCTCAGCAGACTGGTTGGATATCTCCATATGTTTCTTATTCAGGCCTCTTAGGAAATACACTGAGGGTGTTCTGTGGAAGACACAGGTCTCGGTGCCAGGAAGAAGCCAGAGATCGCTAACAGGTTTTTGCTACATCCAATTATGTTTATATTCAAGTCATTTAGCAGATGGCCTTATCTAGACAAGTTACAAATCAGCTTGAGTGCAACAGAACGGGGGCCCATGATATCTGCCAACTGTACAAATAAGATGCGATGCAACAAAGCAACTATCAGTTAAAGCTCTTTCCTGTTCAAATTTTATTCTTCTAACCAGCTACCAACAACGTTTTTTTGTCAGCATTCGGTTTTTATTGTCACTTTGTTTTGCTGGGTAGCTCCGCCCACATTGAAATCTAATTGGTCCAAATGCACTGCTCAAGTTCTCTTGTGTTACTTTTGTTCTTAAATGGATAGTTCGCCTAAAATTCTATCTGTTTCAAAATCATATCGCTTCAAATGTGTATGCATTTTTTTTCACAAAAGATATTTTGAAGATTTTTTTTTTGTCTATACAATCTATTCTCACTCTATGTTCCACAGTTGAAATTCACAAGACAACGATGGTCTATAAATGATGACAGGATTTTTATTTTGGGGTAAACCATCCCCTTAAACTGTTTATTATAAGTAATGGCAACACAGATGGTTGAAAGTTTAGGAAAATAGCACAACTCGCCATGTTTTCCACGTCGTCACTCCTAGATGTGGTCAGAATCAGTCACTTTTTGTTGATCATACTTGTATTTGTTGCTTATGGCTTAAACATAATGTGGCTTGGAATTAATGCAATAATGGGGTGATGATAGAGTTCCTTTTCTGTGATTGTCTTGTGAAATATAAAATGCATCAACAAATTCATCTGGCTTATGGAAGTCTCAAGACAGCCACAAATAACAGCATAGTAGCTCACTACTCCTGTCTCCGTTTTGCTTCTAAGAAACACTGGAAAGTGGGCGGTGCTGTTGTGGAGAACTTCTCCAATCTGTCCTGCTTTACCCAGTGCTGGCGATTAATAACAGCTATCAACACGCACATATTATTCCACTGACTCGAGCAAAGACTAAAGACACACATACACAAACAGAGAAGAGACAGCAATCCTCCCACATTGGTGGAGCAAATGGTAGACACATATGGAAAAGTAATCGTTCAAAAAGACTAAAAATCTTCAGTTCAAAATTTGGATTTTATCATTTTGGATTCTAAGAAAAAATGCAATTTGCTTGTAAATTTAATGACAACTGCACTCAAGCTGCAAGAACTCCACAATTTTGAGTAAAATCTAATGATCATGTACTCCAGGGTGATGTGAGAAAAAACCAAAGAGCATTTTGTGACCATCTGTATAAAAACATTTGCATAATCAATTTGACAATTTGACACTAATCAAATTGTGTTCAATTGCCCTAAAAATAGTGCTTTAGTAATCTTCTCTGTGAAATTAAATCTAGGTCATTCATAACCATTTGCATGAGACAAAACCCATTATTGCGAGTTATTTTTCATGAAATTGTTGAATAGGATCCTCAGTTTATTTTCAAGGTCACTAGGACAAAAGCTCTGTAAAAGATACTTTTTTTCTCAGATCTTTTTTAACAACAGAACACCATGAAAGCATGGATATCTCGCTGTTTTCTTCATATGAGAAAATTGTTTTGACAATTCTGGCAAAAAGCACAAGACATGCAGAAGCTCAGCAGTAAATGTGATGCAGCTGCTGGATATGATAAGACATACTCAGAGAGGGAGAATTAAAGAGGTCAGCAGAAAAAAGTGGTCCAGATGATTGTAGGTTCCTCTCAAGATCCCCCTTCTAGATATCGTTTGTGGTGTGATTTTAATGCACTGTTTAATGCAGTGTCTCCTGTCTGTCTGTCTGTCTGTCTGTCTGTCTGTACTTCAAATCAAAGCATTGCAAGGCCTTTCCTAGACAAACGTTGCAATTCCATTTGGTGCAGAAATTATACATTTAACCTTTGGCTGTGGAGCTGGAACAGTCTATATTTGACACTGTTTTTACAGATTCAACTCCATTAAGAGATAAAAGAAAAAAAAAATTCTTACCTATAATGTGAGAAATGTGTTCAGCAGTCCTGAAAGGCATTTTTATCACCACAGGCTCACATTGGGCCAGAACAGGATTATCTGATTTACAACTTTTCTGTGCATTCTGTACAATGCTTGTTAAAATATGAAGGTGCTATGAATTATTGGCTTTGTGAATTCTATTACAACTTAATAAACACGGGGAGAAGATGAGCTTACAGGACGTTGTAGCAGGAGATGTATTACTGTAAATCTACTCACAGAATGGTCCTCTGAGCCAGTAGCTACGAAGCGACCGCAGGGTGAGAAGGCCGCAGTGCAATGGTGACAGCGGTTAACATGGCTCTCATAACGGCGAACACACCTGACAGAGATGGACAGAAAAAAAGATACTATTAGGTTTTGTAAATAATTCTTGCATGTGCCTAATTTAGATTTCGATTTTGGCTATATAAACTGGCTTGCGGGCACTTTGTGAATTATATGCAAGGGTTTGACATTAAATACCGAAAACTAAAGTGACTCAACTTTAATTCAAATATTTATCCATTAGGATCCTCTTCTTTGTCTGATAAGCAGTTGAAAAATGCATACCCATGGACTAAATGACATACAGTATGAATTACTTGTACCAAATTTGGACACGTTTGTGTTGTAGACAATCACATCAGAAAGAAAAACACCCAGGAAAGTCAAGTCTTTGGCATGAAAAACAAAAGGGCCATCAGTTCTTAAAGTGGATCTGATAAAAATCAGCTTTTCATATCCATGGCTAATTTTGGCTTTCTCTGTAGACATCACCTCCTTTAGGATGTAAAAGTTCATTGAGCAGACACTAATAGTACTCATCCAAAGCAACATACAGAACCTTCTGGAACACTGTGATGGCTAAGAAGACATCAATTATGTCTTCACAAAGGTTCTATCAAACAGTCAGGATCCATGTTTCATCAGACTCCAATGTACACTCGTGGGAAGAAACTTTAGAAAGCACATGAGACTATGTTTCACTTCATTACTCCCATGCATGATGGGGATTATGTTTCCAATTGCTAGACCATATTTCCCCACATTCTTCTAGTTTATTCTTAATGATTAAGATAACTTTACATACTTGGAAAATCTTCAAGTGAAAAGAAATATAAAGCCATTGTAAAACAAATGTGAATTCCATGTCAGCAAAGCCTCTTTAAAAACGTCTCCAGAGGTTTGAGTGCTCCTTAAAGCTTTGAATGCAGAATTTCAAATGGCCAGGTAGGGGCCAAAAGTGATGTCTAGAGGGGATATGTCTACAATATTAGTTTTTTCAAACCTTTGATCAAACCTTCAAAATATGAGGAGTATGTTATATTAGAAAGAAAGAAATACTAAACTCGGTTAAGGTATTTAACTGACAATTATTTGGCAAGGCAAACTACAGACTATCATGGCATATGGGTTTTATTTTGCTATACAAAATGCGTAGAAAAACAAAAAATAAAGCATATAAAGAATACAATATAATCAGTTATTAATATTTCATCGTTTTGGATTATAGCAGCCATTCTACGTGGCATTACTCAATAATAATAACTCATTATACACACATAAGTCAATCATTGACTTACAGTCCATAATGATCCATTTAAAACAATTAATTTGTACTATATAGATTTAGAAGCCAATCACGAAAGTCACACAGCTTTGTGGACCATTTTCTGTGTTGTTTGTGTAAAACATGGAATTCAAACAAACATAAGTTCAATTGTTGAAAATTTTGGGTCTGCACTTTAAGCATCCACAATTTAAAAAGCGCTATTTTAAAATCCACATAGGAGAAATTGCCCGTAGTGTTTAACCCTAACCGGTTTACAAATATAAACTGTGATTTGAGCCTAATGAGATCATTATGCCATTAAGAAAGTCAAAAAACAGGCACATAAAGTGATTTAATGCTATAGCATTTAACCCACCTCCTGTCATCAGTCTTTATGGAGCAGCACAACCATATAATAAATTAACTCTTTTAATGACACTGCATAGACTGCCAAAGCCTGCTGTTTCTGCCCCTACAATAAAAACAAAACAAACAAACAATCCTGGTATAGACACAAACAGACAACTCAAGAGATATTAATATAAAGGTCAAAATACATTGCACTGCAACAGGAAAAGAAAAATATCATGGAGTGCTTGCCTGAGGTTCTTCTCATTACATGAGTGGATCTGGTTGGGTTCAGACTGATTGCTTTGCACGCCTTTATGAATCTAGGGTGCTTTTCTGAGGGTTTGGGTCTTGATTTACATCCTGTGCAAGCCAGGTTAATCTGCTTCTCATTACCAGAACAGATTATGGTTTAAAAGAAAGCATAAACAAATTTACTGTGTAGCCCGCATATTTTCTTCGCATTTAGTGAACCACCAGAACGGAAACAAACAGCATGCCAACCGGAGAGCCATCAGACCTTGCTAGCCTGCAGACACCTTTAAAAATCAGAATGAAAATAAACTGCTGTATTATGCAACTGCAAAATTCAGTTATGAGAATTTATAGATATCGCATAAGCTGTGGTGTGAAATGAAAACTGAGTAGTTACTGTGTTATACTTTACAATGATATCTGATTTGATAATAAGAGCAAAAAGTATGACTATAAATAAGCTATCTGAGGACATTGCCAAGGTGGCTGCTGCGTGACTGTTCAGAGTCAATCCCACATAGAATCGATTATCTGATTCTGAGGCAACAGTCAATTTGTTCATATTTTTTCACTTGTTTATTCTTTCTGTAGGTTCCATCATTATATACATGACTAATTATAGAATGTAAAAAATGATTGCTGCAATTAACTATCACAATTTAAAAGTCAGCATTAGAATAACATTCCTGTATTTAAGAGATAACTAAAACATCCAAGTTGCCATTTAAAACAACTTCACATTTCAAGTTGACTAAACTAAATAACTGTAAGGCACTAGCACAGATTAACTAATAAATCACTGGCAGAGCTTTTAAAAACACAGCATATATAAGAGTGATTGTCTTCAGAAACATTTTTTGTTATGCTGGTTGAAAGTCTCTTCACATCCCATAGCAATCATTAAGGTCTAAATGTATTTATCTGTATTTATATATTCTGTGGAAGGCATAGGACCAAGTAATGTACGTCCAATCAAAATACTTGGTCTGAGAATTTTAAATAGCTTTCCTACTTCAACGTATATATATATATCTGGATACCTCTGCGCACCCTGTTCGCAAAGACAGGATACGTCATCACCGCATTCACGCATGCTGTGCAGACAGAGCATGAATGGCAGACAAACATCAACAACCCGGTCTTCTGCAGAAATGCATTCAGGGGCCGTGGCTTTGGACGGCGATTGCAGGGAGGACGGGATGTTCGCTTTCAGTGCTATCAGACTAATGTTAGCATTTTCCAAGATCTCCAACTGCACCTCTAAGGATGTAAAAGCACACAAACAAAAAAAACTTTACAGTTTGCGATCAGGGGCCCACCAGTGGTGCCCTGATCTCCTGTGCAGCTGAAGACAGTGATGTCTTTAGGAAGCACTTCAGGGTCTGTTGCCAGTTTTTCTCATGCATAATTCAAGATCCATAATTCAAGATCCATCCCTCTTACTTAGCCTGAAGCATTTTAATTGTGATATGCAAAACATACAGTCCCAGAATGGGCAGAGAAAGGATGATAGAAGATGAAATTCCATATTTTCCATAAGTCTCAGTCTTCCAGAACTCCTTGGCCTTTGCCTGAAGGTTTTGTCTTGGCCTGTGGAGTGATGTCACTTGTGCTTTAAATGAAGTCTGGGGGGAGATTGAAAGATTTTAAGCAATTTCACGTGCTTGAAGTCGGAGCACTGTCAAAGAGACAGCCATTGGAAAACTGGAAAAATACACATAAAGTGGCCTATGCCGAAAAACTTCATTGCCAGACCTCAGTTTGTCAATGACAGCAGGCAAATGATGTCACTAATTTTCACATTTGCTCCCATCCATGTTTCCTGTGTTTGACCTGCATTTTTCTTTAGTATTCTGTCTTAAGTGTTTTTCATGATTTCCTTTCTTTGACAATTTTCCTTTCTCTTTTCCACTGGAACTAATCCTTCAGACAAGTGAAAAAATATGCTGTCCTGCAAGGTTGCTTCGGCCAGTCACTGTAATGATGCCATTTTTCTGTAACTCAGGAGTGATCAGTCACATGCTTTTTATAACTAATGTTGACATTCCGTGGTCCCATGAGCAAAGATGGCAAAATTCAACTTTAGGGGGTCATACGGCAGCAGAAAAACCGCCACAAAGATGAATGGGAAAGCTAACAGATAGCTTTCTCTAAATATTATAGACCTCTATGGGGAGGAAACTGTCAGTTGTGAAACTTACAGTATGTTTACATAATATATCGAACTTCATTTTAAAGCAGATAATTCATGCTTCATGAATGAAATTCCTGAATTCCTGGAACTCGGTGCAAATATTTATCAAGGCAAGTATAAGGGATTTGACACTTTCTAGAGTTCGAAAGCAGGAGTAGGAAGAGCTCCAAGCATAATAGGATGCAGGATGTATACGTATAGAAGCAATTCACACCATTCCACAAAGGGAGGGAACAAAAGAAGGGTAAAATATATTTAATCCAGTTGTCCTTATAAGGTAAATGAAACTAAATGGAGAGGTTCAGGTGCAGAATATCTCTATAGACATGAAACATCACTATGTTCGTAGAAAAATATTTTTAGAGTCTGGAACTTTCCACTCAGATTCCTGTACCTGTATTCACTGTCTCTGTTCTAGTTTTGTTTCTCCTTTCATCGGAGGATAGATGGGTTCAAAATGATTTTTCCACCCTGATTCGTTTACAGAGTGTTCTTAAAGGAATAGGTCACTCAGAAATGTGTCATCATTATTCTTCCTAGTTTGTATCCAAAGCTGTGTGACTTTCTTTCTTCTGTAGCACATAAAAGATGAGTTTTTTTTTTTTTTAAGAATATCCTGCCACTGTTTTCCGTATAATGAAAAATAATGGGGACTGGATCCTAAATGACAAAAACAAACAAACCAAAACACCATAAAAGTAACAGGAAAATATTAAAAGCTAAGAAGAAGGTCGCTAGTTAGTAGAAAGTAATAAATGCCACAACTTTTTTCCAAAATATTTTTATACTCACACACATAAACATATGATGCATCATGAGGGTTCACAAAAGACGACAAATACATTTTTGGGCAAACCTTTACTTTAAAGAATACTCTGTAAACACATCAAGTTGAAAATACATTTTGTACTAATCTGCTGTCCTATGAAGAAAGAAAGAAAACCAGGACAGAGACAGATACTACAGGTAAAAGAATATGTGCTGAAAGTTCCAGACTCTAGGGAAAATATGCTTACAACATCAAGAGGGTGAACAGATGATCTATTACAGATTTCAAGTGATAAATGGATAAGAAAACATGTTCACCTTCTCCTTCATTAAATTAATTCTGAACTAGAGTTAATTGAATAAATATTCAATTTACAATTTATTAGCAGGTTTATTTTTCAAATTCCTTTGGTGTTGGTGTCTATTTATCTGTATACTAAACATGGTCTTACACAGATTAGCAAAGGACTGTGAAAGAAACAGCATTTCTGTATTCACTCAGTGTCCAGCTAAAGCAGTGCGGTTACTGTCAGATCAATTGCACAGAAGGAATTCTTTCCAAAGCCCTTTTTTGGCTGAGGTCCGGCCAAGGCTCAGCTTTGAGAGAATCTGGAAATTTTGGATTCTTAGTTTTAATGATAAATGTACCTTTCTGACTGGACCTAATCCTGATTGTTTTTAACAATCTTTAGGGGATCATGTAATGGTTGTTTCCCACAAGCCTATAAACACCCTGGGGTTTACACTGTTATTCACTTTTCTGAAGGACAGGTTATCAGTGCTTTAGTGAGTTGAGAGATTGAAAATGTATGCTAGACTGGAACAAACATAACTTAAGCATCATAAAGTATGAAGAAGGCCATTGCAGCTAGCTAAATCATACCAATATTGAAATCTTTGTCAAAGGATAATGTGCATCAAGAAACTATTGAATATTCAACATTTAGGTCTGTATTTTACTGTGAATTTTGCAGTCTTGCCCTCTGAAGGTCTAAGAAAAAAACCCAAAGATCAAGGGACCTACCTTGCAGTGCGCAGGTCCCACAACTTCAGACCATCTGTTATAGCGCTGCTCAGAAAGAGATTGTACGATTCCAAGGCCTGTGTACAGAACGCGGATCCCTGTAATATTAGAAAAAAAGTAAAGAGTCACACCAAAAGAAAACAGCACAATAAAAGGAAATCAAAGATCCTTAATATAGGGAAATATTGGCAAACCTGCTAAGTAATAAGGACATCAACACCTTCTACAAAAGATACTACAGAAAGATGTTCATTGACTTATAAAAGCAACTAATTACTCTAATATTTACGGAGAATATTGCAGCTGTTTTAAGTTTTACTTATAATCACTCTGTGAGCTGCAAGATCAGGTCAGTCTTTAAATATATCTAAGATTTTTAAATGCTTTTGAAAATAGTCTTTTATGCTGACTGTGATAGAAAAGCTGAATATATTTAGCACCTGTTACTCCAGTCTTTAGTGTCACACGATTCTTTAGAAATCATGCTAATATGGTGATTTGGTGCTCAAAACAGATTTCTTATTATTTTCTTTCTGTTTAAAGGAGATCTAACGAACACTTTCTGCCAAACTCATGTTAATCTTGAGTACCTATAGAGTAGTATTGCATCAAATCTCTGAAGAGTCTTTAGTTTTATCAGATTTATAAAAGGCAGATAGAACTGTACTGCTTCTCTCTGATCGCCTGCAAGTTGTCGCATCAACATAAATAAAACAGGGACAAACACTTTATTGACAAATTAACTATTGCTAACAAATTAACATATTAATCACGACTCACGGCTCTGGTTGATGTGTGCGCATACTCGAAAAAACATTCCGAAACTTATGCAAACCCTGAAAGAGTGTATAAGGCGCAGAAATACTCCTACGTCCAATTCATTTTTTTAAACTTTGGCCATGTTTAGCATGAGAATCCAACTCTTTAACTGTGTAAACAAGTCATGGACCTCCCTTTTAATGATTCTGTGGAAAATACAAATCATATTATTAACAAATCTTACTGACCCCAATCATTAGAATGGTGGTGTAACTGAATTGGAAGAAAGATGAGCGTAAAATTTATTTGGTCTAAAGTAGCTCATTCATATAAAACTACTATCCTAAATAAATAGTTATTTAGTTATTATAGCTGTTGACCGGCCATAGAAGAGACACAAATCTGGTGGGAGATTGCAAACAATCTGCACATGCATGCTGAAAGTGTGCAAACTTTCCAGAACTGAAGTTATACCAAAGAGCCAAAAAAGTCCACAGAATGGTAATGTTTGTCACAGATTGTGGAAGATCAATAAAACCATCTCTCTCACCCTAACACAAATACATATGGTTCAAGGTATCCTGCATGGCACACAATTAGACATCCATCAGAAATATTCTCAATGAACGTGGCTTTAGAAAGTGGAACATGTAGCCCACGGTGGAGAATGCAGAGTAGCTGAGAAGAGAAAAGGTTTGTTGTAAGCTCATTCACAGCTGGAAAGAATTCCCAGCGATCAGCTCTCTTGATCCCTCTAGGCGTCTCTAATGTGTGGGCTTCTTGTTGGAGGATCCCACGTGTATGTAAGAGCCAGGTTGTGTTATTGTTAAGTGATCAGATTCAGAAGTACTGCAGACAATGTGTAGCGTGACTGGAGGCTGGTATGGAAAGTGGTTGCTCAGGAGAGTGCCTGCTAGCTAAAGCCATTTTACTGTGTTAGATCAGTTAATCCAGTCCACTGTCCTCTTATGTACCCAACTAATCTCAGCTGACCCTCTCAAACTGGGGAGAATCTGAATACTTAAAACACGTGATACACTGCTCCTGTCATACAAGTAAAGACGTTCAGTAAAGACTTACAAAGAATGCTGAAAAAAACGAAGCATGGCTCTTACAAAAATATCAAGCAGAACAACCTTTTTTTTCTATGGTTTTCTGTTTTGCGACCACCAAATCATCCCATTTGAATAATTAGAATTATAAGGATGATGTTAAAAAATAGATAGATGTAAATATATAAATCTAATAGAAAATTAATAAACTATTTACATAAAATAATTAAATATATTTAACAAAAATGTTAAATGATGATTTCTGCTGTATTTTTGATCAAATAAATGAAACCTCAATCAACATAAGAGACTTAAATGCACTTTCAGATGGATGGAGTGCAATGGTCATGTTAGTCCGACACAGTCTGATAGATGCAGAGGGACAGTATACAGACATTTGCAAGACATCACCCTCTCCAGATGGAATGTACTTACCTAACATCCTTGGCTTAAGTCAGATCTACCCTAAATTTATTTCATATATCCATCCTAATCTGCAAACTTGAGGGATTTAGATCAAGATACTCGGCAAGATAAATGGGACACGCGAGACCTTCATCTTAGACCCACCTTAATAAATCTCACACAACTGTGGTTTGGATTGTCCCAACTAAAACGGTGAACTTTTATCCTTCAAAGAAGAAGACATCATATATTGCATAACATTCAGAGAGGCCTTATATAATGGAGGATGGGAGCGCCAAACTGCAGAGAAAATTTGGGTTGGACAGTGGATTTTGTTAAGCAACTCCAACACATGTTGAATTCGTTTTTTTGTTTTCACTCTGTTCAAGGTTGCCGCACATTAAAGTTGAGGTTAAACTTGGATATTCAGAACCAACTACTTCTTCCTGACTACACTGAACTCAAAGCAGCCTGAATAAACTAATATATGGGAGATGATAGTAGTATTAGCACTCAATGGACCCCTTTTCCCTTCAGTATGAATTCCCAGTAACCTCATACAACCTCAAACTCACACAATCAACTATAATTATCTTTAAGATGTAGGCTCAGTCAGTATTTCCTTGGTATTGTTTCTGAAAGTGTCTTCATTATTGTTGCCATGGATATGAGGTTAACCGAAGAGCAAAGCGAGTCAGTAACAAAGTGTCTTACTTTGGGTTTACAATAAACCCAGAACATAGTCCAGCCCCACAATAAAAATACATACACTACCCACAAACAGCTTAAGTGGTTTGTAATTCCAATTTTAGTGATGTAGCTCAAGAGTCACCACCAGTATTGAGTTGTGTGCACCTTGTAAATGACCAGTGAGGTCAGAAAATTCTGAGTGAAAACAGCACTGGTCTTTCTGCAGCACGAGCGTCACTGCACTGTTTTTAAAATGGTGAAGACAGTCATAAAAAAAACTAGTTTTGGTGGCTGGAGTGAAAGGTTGGTTGTGGATATTTGCAATTAATATAATAAAGGCCATTCAAAATTGGTATTTTTATGCTTTAGTAGAGTCAAAAACTTTAAATTCAGTCTGTTGACAATACAAAAGTCTCAAATTTACAAATTTATGTTAAAGGTATTTTAAAATGTAATTTATTTCTGTAATGGAAATGCTGAATTTCAGCAGCCATTCCTCACATTGATCCATGGTGGGAATCCACTAGTATACATAGTACATCGGTCCCTTATTTCAAAAGAGGCAGAATCTTCCTGGCTGACATCATGTGGTGTCATTCTCTTACCTTGTTCTGGCTGAGGAGGTGGACAGCTCGACAGTGGGCATCAGGGATCTGAGTGGCCATACAGCCCTGGTTCATATCAAACACCTGGATGGTGCGGTCAGCGCCAGCAGCCAAGACGATATCTGACACACTGCGGTTAAAGAGATACACTGAACTTACACTTCAGCTTGCATCCTGTCACACTGATTCAAATCCAATACTGTTATATAACAGTTTTCTGAAGAGTTCATGAATTTTACAGACAACTAATTAGATTACCCTCAACATTATTATATTATACTCTGTAAAATATAAAAAAAAAACATAAAAATATTATTATTAAGCTAACGTGTTCCACTGGATGTGTTGCCAAATCACAAACTGCAAGGTTCAGAACATTTACTGCTTAATAAATTACATGTAAAACACTTAATAAGGATTAAAGATGAAGAAATAGCTGGATATTAGACAAATACGAATCCTTTACTGTACCAATCAAAGGTTTGCACACTTGACTGAAATTATGATTATCAAGAGCTTAAAAACCTTTCGATTTAAAAGCTTAAAGGCTTTCAATTCAGTTTGCTGAGAAAAACAAAAATCTGAGTTAACTTATGTTAAAGGTTTGCAAAATATTGAAAGTGCAATATATTCTGAATGAGCCAGTGTGTTGTTTATCGCCAAGATTAAAATCTAAAAGGAAAATATTGTAGTTTTCGTGCACTGACTCCCTCAGCAACTGTTGAATGTTTTAGGATACAGGAGTAGAAGTCATTGATGGCCGACATTGAAGTGATGTCGGTTCCTGACTTCATGTTGAATTTACTGGTCAATTTGCACTTGCTTCTTTGCTTATACCTGTGATTACAAAGAGGGAAATAAAATGAAACACACTCCATAAATAAAGATTCTGAACTTATTTCAGAATCGTTTCTGTGGATTATGACAAAGCATTGCAGTTGAAGCTGTGTGGATCTGAACATGACGTGTAAAATACAAACAGACAATTTTACAGAAAAATGGCAACAAAAAAAGGGAAAACGCAGTCTATCTGTGTGTAGAGATTTCTTACTACCTTTCATAACGCTGAAACATAATGGTTTTGTGCACATAATTATTCTCTATAAAAGGGACAGAAGACGTTCCATCATAGAAAGAATATGATGTGCAATATCTGGCTCATGTCTCCGATGTATCTCTACCAGGATTTCCCCAACACTTGTGTTTAGAAATCCATTATAAAGACTGGGATTCTTCTCAGAATTTTCAGAAATGATGCATGGATTCTCAACCGATGAGTGCTCACCCCTCTAGCACAGACATACATATTGTTTTTCACCACGACAAAAATATATACAGAAATTCTATACATCTCCCTGCCTTAGAATATGAAGTATGTGGTTGTTATATTAAACAGGCCAGACTAGAGACAGTCCTAAATAAATCTGATAGCCTGGCAAACTCCCAGTTTTTACAAGCCCTCGAAACTGAACCTTTCTTTTGGCAGAAGGTCACCAACACCCTGCGTTTAGTGTTACTTGCTCAATATCCGTTAACTGCTTGCACCTCTTGATGTCATCTCTTGTGGTGTCCAGATGGTAAAGGTACAGCATTAGATTTGATCCCGACGCCAACAGTAAAAACTTGTCCAGGTAATAAAATTGAGCACTTCTGATGGGCTTTGCAAACTGGTCATCTCCCTGGAGAACCGTGAAGTTAAACAAACAGTGAATAAACAGACAGTCAGTAAGGGACATCAACTCTTCATTAATAGCCTTTAAATAAGTGCTAAGAGCATTCATGTCACAGCACATAAAATACACCACTATATCAGCTTAAAATATCACAATCTCAGTCATTCCCTCTTTTTAGCAAAGAGTGTGAAGAGATAAATGTGGATAGAGGAATGCTGTTTTTCTGGCTGGAAATTATGAGACTGATGAAAGTCATTGAGAGACAATTTGGTGAGTGGAATATAAGTGCTACTGGATATTTAATGTACTTACTTAATGCAAGTGAATGTATGTAGCATCTAGCTTAATAAATTAATGCATTTTTGTGTCCAAAATGTGTGCAATTACAGTGTGTGTTCCATTATCATCTTTACCACATTAGAGTAAACTGTCTGCTTTTATTATGCTACTTTTGAATTATTATTTATTATTCTTACTGCTTATGCTACCAGCTAAACCTTGACCCTTTGACTGCAATGTGCTGGCCAAACATTTGTCCGCGTTTGCATGCTTGCTTGAGTATATTTCTGGCCAAAATGTCAAAAATGTTTTTATACTCCGTTTATTGCAGACTCAAGATTTTCCCTTTAATATAAACGACACAAACACTTATGCATTGGGTCATATTTGGCTCCAGATACACACGCACACATGGACAGTCTAGGAGGCTGGGTGGGAGGACACCAGAGAGAGACTCTGATCCAGAATGTGACTGAAGAAAACTGATTTGAATGAACTCTAGTTGTGTTGGGGGTTCTGGGAAAGAAGGGAATTAGGGTTTAGAGAGGTCTGCAAGTGTTTAGAGCACTGATGTGCTGACCAGGGGCCTGCACAGATGCCTTCGACGTTCCAATAGAGGAATACTGCCAAGAGAAACATGTCCCGCAGGCGTGCGCATTCAAATGCAAATAATTTTTTTTAATCTTAAACCTTTTCTCCATAAAATTTTCTTGTTGATTCACTGGACTTGACTAGGTACTGCAAAAGCTCAGAGCTAATATCAATTTTTAAATTGCTCATGTCAGTGCAAGGAATGTATTTGGTTCAACTGTTGATACGTTACCATGGTTAAAACAGGTTCTGAAGCATTCGGGGTCCAGATGCAAAGGGTGGGGTCCTCAGAAGTACTTAAAAACCACTGCTTACTGTGACTCCAGCATACAGTGTTCACAGCCTTACTGTGACCTGCAAACAGAAATCAGAGCCATAGTTTTGACCTCAAAATTGATGATGACTTTGCAAGGGACCCCTATGATAAAAATGCATTTATAGGCAACGGTATAATATTATAAAATATTAAATAGAATTCAGCTCCCACTGACTTCCATAGTCTGGAAAAAAATACTATGGAAGTTAATAGAGATCAGAAATTTGGTTACCCACATTCTACAAAACATCTTATCTTGTGTTCAGCAGAAGACTGAAGTGAAGAACTTTTTTGTTCTTTACTTAGAAGTTGGAAATAAAGAACAAAAAGAACATCACTGTGACTATATCAGGGCCTTTAGTACAATAAAAAGAGCATCTAGTTCACAGACAGGAAGGGCCTTCAAAAGTCAGAATTCCCCAACTGTCAGTTTCAGCTGTCAGTGTCAGATGCTGTCAGAATGGCATGCAAAAATCTGAATACTGATCCAATTCCTTTGTGCCAGTCATTTAGAGAATGAAAATAAGAGACAAGCAATGGAATTTTACAAAAATAAACACTCAAGATTTGAAGCTCTCCCACTACCTGTGTAGACAGCTGGGTTACTGGTGAGTGAAGAGTTATACAACAAAACAGAACCATCTCCAAGACCACACGCAATCTGCTTTCCATTTCCTAGACACAAAAAGAGAAAGTTAACAGACAAAAACGAAAGAATAATTAGATCAAAAATTATGTTCCTAAGGCAAAAGTCTGAAACAACAACTATAGCACTCTTAAAAACAGACGTACACAACTTTATTGTGTTTAACTCCAGGAGTCATTATTGTGTTTGCTATGCATTGTTAAGCCAATGAAATTACAGCAGGACACTACAGTGCTACAGAGGGTGCACTTTGTGTAAAACAATTTGACAATATGTAACAAAAATTGTTTAGATATACAGTATATCAAATTGTATTAAATGCATTCGACCTTTTAATGAATTATTTATATTTATTAAAAAAAGAAGTCTTTTTTGTTGCCCATTTTCTGGTTGCACGGTACAAAGAAATTTCACATGTTTAAAGCCTAGTGTGATTGTACCATTATACTGACCTGAGAACTGTAGAGAGCTGACTGGGGTTGGAGTTGTGGAAACTGTTAAATGAGCGTAAGGCATACTCGGTGCTTCCAAATGGGATGGATACTCACTTAAGAGGTCTTTCCTGTTGAAAAACATGCTACAATGCTCTTATTCAGTACTACCGCATTCTTGAGACTCTGTACTGAAACGTACAGAATACTTACGTATTTGTGCTAGTTGCTGAGGCAGAGTTGCTTTTCTTCTTAACACTGGTCTTTGGTCTAAACATTGTCCTACTATAAAAGAGATACATGTTAAATCTTATAATCTAATTCCAGAAAAATCCAAGAGAACATATCATAGCTTGTCATAGAAAAGTATTTGACTTGGCCACAAGCAGATGCAGCAACAACATTTGTGATGTGCCTTAAAATGATTGCGATTCTAATAATCCCTTTGTACCTTCACTACATAATATTGAGGGCAAATAATCCTATGGTAAAAAAGCCTTTCAGTAATGTGAGTCTAAGCAGGCCTGTAGGCTCCATGGAAACAGAATTAAACAGTGTTTAAATGAATATTATGTTGGTGACCTCAGATTAAACTCCAAAGTTACAACATGGAAGATATTAGGTGTGAGCACATTTAGTGTCTTTTACTTTAAGTCATGTTTAAAAAAAGGCTACCAGAACACAGCCCGAGTAATCATTTCTATAGAATGAGCTTCTTCGCCTGTTAATTTAGTTAATTTTACCTATGCAGAATTTCAGAAACATCTATCCCTCTCATTACACACACTGAAGGGACTCACTTGCTCACAACCTGCATAATATCAGTGTCGCACATTTAACTCACCAGTTTCTCCAATTGTCAAAGCCTGAAACTATGTGAACCATATAAATGTAAACCTGAAACCATAAAGTCTCTCAAATTGGTGACCCTAAAATGCTTTTCTATGTGTGGTCTACTGACTTACTGAGGAGCTGTATTGTATCCTGATGACTTCACTTGCGTGTGAAAAACCAAAGCCTGATCCTTTACACTCTTCTGACAGCTCACACCTGGAAGACACAA
Source organism: Carassius gibelio (assembly GCF_023724105.1). Lineage (NCBI taxonomy): Eukaryota > Metazoa > Chordata > Actinopteri > Cypriniformes > Cyprinidae > Carassius > Carassius gibelio. The sequence goes on from NC_068383.1 coordinate 8,370,020, forward strand.
AAAGAGAACAGGTCGGGCACATAATTAAGTTCTGAACAGTACTCGTCTATCATAATTGTATACCACTAATGCTATAATTTATAATTTGCTTGATATAATAATATCAGTTGCAACACTACACACTCAGGTAAGCATTTTGCTGAATACACTAAGCTTATTTCAAAAGTGGCATACGGTCATGATATTTTCTGCATAGCTATTTTCATGACTCTCATATCACTCTAGAGTTTCTTTCTGCTCATATATTGAAATCATTTCAACTCGAACCGATATTTCAAGCTGATATTATTCGAACCGATATTTATTTGGTAAAGCTTGATACTTGTTTAGCTGATAATTTTTGTAAAATATACCCTTTCAGAAAAGGGTATATTACAGACATATTACAGAAAAGATGTTATATGATAGAATCTGAATAAATGACATTTTTCTAAGTTTCCTTCACTTCCGTGAGCTCATTTTTTCCAGCTCCATTAATACTAATGCACATGTTTCCGAAAACGGTTCCCGTGTCAACCACAGACTTAATGTATATTCTGAAAAGCGGCTAATAAAAGCAACATCTTCTTAAAGCAGGGGTGTCTGATCCTGCTCCAACACACTGGCCTGAAACATTCTAGTAGTCCTGAAAATGTTGATTAGCTGGTTCAGGTATCTTTAATTAGGACTGGAGCTAAACTCTGCAAAAGAGCAGGACTGGACACATCACATCTGTAAAATCAGTAAAGTTCATGATTTTGTGATTTATGTATACGAGGTTTGAACTCGGTTTTGCTGTTTTCTTAGGAAACGCTTCCAAACAACTTAAACTATTTACAAATAATAGATACCAGACTGGGCCAATAACCTTTTGTGAGAGCTGACTAAATTCCACCATATATTGAGCACAATCATTATTGTAATTACTTTAATAATACTAAAACAAATGAGTGCTGATGCTACAAATGCGAAAAAGAAAAAATAGTATGTCCGGAATATTTAAAAAGGTTTCTGTCATGACTTCAATAAATAAGAAAACATGTATTCTTTCATAGATACTTATGGATACTTATTACTGTGGTATCCAACATTTTTTCAGTTTACGTTGCATAAAACGATGCACCGAAGAGAGGTAGCAGTTTCAGGTCACTATCAACAGACCACATCTTGACATAACAGATTATTCAGGAATATGTCACACAGATCTGAGCTTAGTCTTTTATCAATCGCCCATTCTCCAAACTGCTGACTATCAGGTCATGTCAAAGCCCAGGAGAATGAAGAAAATGAGTTGTCCTAGTTATGGTATTGACTTAGGCCCCAGAAAAAGCTATGGAATAAATGTAAACCTCTGAGGATGTGTAACTCTAGTAAGGAAGAGGAATAATGCCCAGTTGGAGAAAGAAGAAGAGCCTCCCTTAAGGGAGAGAGGGAGACAGAAATAATGATGATGGATTGCTTTTACATCCATGAGACATATAAGAAAAAAAGAGAGAAAAGTGTCTGCCAGTGTATTAGGAAATACAGGTTTAAGTCTTTTGTAATTCTGTTAATTTTAACAAAAGGACGGAGATGTGAGGTCCTACTGCAGGCCAATATGTGGGTGCTAACCACTTTGCTGAATGATCTTACCAACTCCAAACTTTTGAATGATAGTGCAGCTTATGGCATAAATTCATTTATTTTAATGGGTACATTGTTGTCTTTGAAAGAATATGCATTGATGAATCAAACAAATTAACACCAATAAATAGTGCACATTTTGATATAGCACTGAATTTTTGTGATGTGGTCTGTGGCTCGTTTCTTCATTCTGTGGTTATCAAAACCCTGTATCTGTATGACCTTAGACACCAGATGGCATCAGACTGTTTTTATCTCTGCAAGGCCAGAAAGATTAACATCTTGGACAGTAATGAGTCAGCATCGTAAAATCGGAGGTGTCAATGACATTGAAATGCTAGTTAATCCAAAAGTGTTTTTTTTCTTCTTTTTTTTGGCAACAAATTGTGAGCATGTGCGGTTTTGTAAACTCCAACCTATTTTTTTCTGAGGTTTTCGGCCATGTTTTGCCAGCTCAGCATTCAGAGGGGACATAGTCATCAGAGGAGAGCTGAAAAATGAGGAAAAAATAGCATAAACAGAGTTCTGTTACTGGAAATAATTAAATAAAGCATTTTCCACTGTGGGAGTTGACTCATCAAGAATAATGTTAACAGTCTATAACAGACAATACATCTACTGAAGATAATTCTGGCTAAAACCAAAATCAAACATTGGGTAAATTATTCTTGATTGGTGCTTGAATTCCAAAACCAGGAGGCTCATAGAGACTGAAAGATGAGTGTTGTTACCTGGGCACAACTGAAAGTTGCTCATCCACAGAGAAGCCCATTGCCATCCTAAAACAGAGCTCGTCCAGCCCGGCACTATTAACCTCTAAAAGGGTTACTGAAGTCCCAAATAGAGAAGTCACCAAACAGCACATCTAGGCAGAAAGAGAGAGGCTGCTGGTAGTCCTCATGTCATATGTCTCACACAGACCACTTTCCTCCCAGATTGCAAACCACAGCCAAACCTTGTAAAAGCTTTACATCTTAAATAATCCTGGCTTTGTGAAACAGTAAACTGCTACTTGCAGGGCTGTAAAAATACCAAAGGTGCTGTACATGTGAACTCTTGAGCGGCGTATGGTTAACAAAAGGGATCATTAAAGAATCTGTCAAAAAAAAACTTGTAAAAAGAGTAAATATATAAACTATTAAATTTGAATACATATTGCATAGAAGGCCCAAGAGTGAGAATTCTTCAACAGACACAAAAAGTTTAGCACAGTACTTACATTGCCACCAAGTCCATTAGTGACGGCCCATGATCCTGCCATTGAGATGCTTAGGTCACCTGTCAGGAGAAAAACTGCCACTTCAAACAATCTAAAACAAATGTAAGACGGTTTCAGAGATAACCAGGCAGATATTGAATGACTGCAATAATTATGTCTCATAGCCATGAAGTGAAAAAACTTGATTGTGGTTTGGAATAAATGAGGGTTTAACCAGGAGGAATGAGTGCATTTGAAAACTAAACAGTCTTTCTTAAACTTCAGAAAGCCAGACAATGGCACATACTGATGGGTGTATTTCCCCCTGCTTAAAGTATTTCTAGGAAGCCATTTGCTACAATGAAAATCATGAAGTTTATGCATATTTCTGAGGTGAATTTTGTTTGAGGTTGCATGATTTGACCAATTTATCATTAAGTGTACAAGTACATGTACTCACTTTCTGCCACTCTCTAAAGTATCGTAATCATGGAACATCCCAAGCTAGAAGACCGAATCCTTAACCTTGTTATCACACAGAAGCTTACTTACACTCTTAAGTTTTGTTGTCCACTTAGGCCACTGTTGCATTTATTTGTGTAATATATTTTTGCTATTTTAAAGGTCTTTTAACTATTTATTTTTACTAATAAACATATGGAGGTAAAAATATAATGGGTCATATATTTACATGAAGAATGGCTAAATTTGAACCTAAAACATGTTTATGTTTGAGAGTTAATTGAATACTTATGATGCCTTTGAGTGGAAGAATCATGAGAAGCTCTGAAGTATCCAGGTCAAGCAGATACAGCCCATCAGAACTTCCGATCCACACACAACTTGTTCTATGGAAAATGTACAAAGAAGAGACTGTTTACCAAAAGACACTACAAATGCCTGGTTAATGTAAAAGGGTACAACCGAAAAAAAAAGATAAGAATGACAAGAAAAGAAAAGAAAAAAGAAGATCTTTATTGTTTAGCCCTACTATAGGAATTCACACCCACATTGTGTCAAGGGCAATCTCTTCTGTACAATAAACTGTTGGGGTAACGTGTTTTTTTTTTTTTTTTTCTATCAATCACTATGAATCTGTAAATATGAAGAATGCATGCACAGTTAACTAAGCATTCTATTTAAAAAAATAAAAGGCTTTTGTCAATGTTCAAAGTTTTTAGTATTTATGCTTTGGAAAGCAAAGTGATTTTTAGGACTTTGCCTCTCCCTTTGTGTCCTTTACTTTCTGGCAGAGATGGGACCAAGTCACACATGTGCAAGTCTCAAGTAAGTCTCAAGTCTTAACCTTCAAGTCTCAAGTAAGTCCCAAGTATTTTTTTCTTGGGCAAGTCAAGTCAAGTCAAGTCACAAGCTATGTCAAGTCAAGTCCAAGTCAAGTCACCTTAATATTGTTATTTTACCTGCAGAATCTGATCTTAATAAAGTTAAAAGACAAGATATAAGTAACTGTCAGTAAATTAAAATAATCTGGATTTGCATTGTAAATACTCATGTTCAGTAAAATACATCATGGAATCAAACAAAATTGTAACTTCCTAAAATTTATTTTTCACTTCTGCCAATAGTGTTTGAAATGTTTTACATTTTCAACATTGAGTCCATAAAACAAATAACAGCTAAACATCCAACAGACTCCTCTCTGAACACCTCTCTCTCTCTCTCTCTTTCTCAAAAACAGTTTACATACAACATTAAACTGTTACATTTCTCCTCTCTCTCTCTCTCTCTCTCTCTCTCTCTCACACACACACACACTCTCTCTCTCTCTCAGAGTATAGAATATAAATATGACGTATTTTCAGTTGTTTCATACTTTTTTTTGTTATGTACAGTACAGACCAAAAGTTTGGACACACCTTCTCATTCAAAGAGTTTTCTTTATTTTCATGACTATGAAAATTGTAGATTCACACAGAAGGCATCAAAACTATGAATTAACACATGTGGAATTATATATGGAATTATATACATAACAAAAAAGTGTGAAACAACCAAAAATATGTAATATTCTTGGTTCTTCAAAGTAGCCACTTTTTGTTTTGATTACTGCTTTGCACACTCTTGGCATTCTCTTGAGGAGCTTCAAGAGGTAGTCACCTGAAATGGTCTTCCAACAGTCTTGAAGGAGTTCCCCGAGAGATGTTTAGCACTTGTTGGCCCTTTTGCCTTCTGTCTGCGGTCCAGCTCGCCCCTAAACCATCTCGATTGGGTTCAGGTCCGGTGACTGTGGAGGGCAGGTCATCTGGCGCAGCGCCCCATCACTCTCCTTCTTGGTCAAATAGCCCTTGATGCCTTCAGTGTGACTCTACAATTTTCATATTCATGAAAATAAAGAAAACTCTTTGAATGAGAAGGTGTGTCCAAACTTTTGGTCTGTACTGTACTATATATATATATATGCACTTCTCATGATTAGGTAATCGCGGCAGCTACATTAATTTTTCTGATTAATTGTTTTGCTCTATGAGAAAGACAAGGTAACAAAATATTCGGGGCTTATGCCCCCTTAGCCCAGCCCTAGCGCCGCCCCTGGAATGAGTTTTTTGATTGCCTGCTAGCGGATCATTAGGGGCCGTTCACATCACGTCTTTTGCGCGCGCAAGTTCGTTATTTCCAATGTAGGCGCGCGGTATGCGCGCTCATAATGGAAGCAACGCGCGCGCGTCGCACCGCATCGAGTTAAAAACATCTAAACTTTTCAGAATGCCGCAAGCGCACCGCAGGTCATGTGACAATAACTAACCAATCAGCTTCATCCTTTCCCGTATCAACGTTGAAAGCTCAGCTAAGATGAAGGAACAGCTGTTCATAGCTGTATATGGATTGCCATTTTGAAACGAATTTAGTAGCAGAGCTACTGCGAGCGATTTTTATTGCTGCAAATCCATTTATCCTTTGCTGAAATTTCTACGTCTTCATTGAGAGAGAGCGTGTCATGGATGCTTAGCGACAGACGCCCCAGGAGCACTTCTGTCCGAGCGCTTTGGAAACAAGGAGAAAGCGGCGCGACTAGCGTTTTCCACGCGTTTTTAGGCACGAACTATTGAAGACAAAAGCGATGACCCTCGGTATCTCTCAGGCTGACATGTTGATGTGATGTGATATCTGATTTAAGTGGGCGTGGTGTGTGTAAGGTAGAGAGGGCATGACTGATGATAGTGTCCTGATCCAGTCACGACGCTATTCTCAGCCTGTGCTCCAGCTGAGTAATCAACTTTATTTAAAAAAAATAATTTATATATTTTATATTCAAACTGAAAACATTATGTGATTAACACTCAAGTCATTCAAGTCATCGTGTCTCAAGTCAAGTCAAGTCCCGAGTCTTTAACTTCCAAGTCCGAGTCGAGTCTCAAGTCCTAAAAATAGCGACTCGAGTCCAAGTCACCAAGTCACAAGTCCCCATGTCTGCTTTCTGGGTCTGCAGGCATTTCTCTACCAGTGTTTACAACATGATATTACAAATTTCAGCATATAATGGCATGATTTTCATGTGATGCAAAAGTTCTTGCAACCATCTTTTCATAACATTAACTGCTGTTTGGACAGCATGAAACCATAAATATGAGAATAATGACTTCCTAATTGGAAGTTTCCTCCAATGACCATAGGAATATCCATTGAAAAATGATTTCCTATGTCTGTGTAGACAGGTGTACCATGCTGTATATCACAGCCACAACTTCACAATGTCATGACATCTATAGTTATCCTGTTCTAATACATACTGTGTGTTTGTGAATACATTTTGGCCACCTAATAAGATTTGATCAATTACATGCTGCATTTGCAAACGAACAGCACTGATACTTTGGTATGCACAACATAACCTTCTCAAGTTTGCCTTACATCAATTGTTACCCCAAAAATTCAACAAGTGCTCAAGCAGATAAAGGTGAATAACAAAAACAGACGAAAGTCAGTACCTCTGCTGGAGGCTAGCATGACTGGAGAGCAGTTTCTGGGCCCAGATTTTCAGAACAGGCTTTGTTGTCTCCACTGTTCCTCTCACTTCATTACCAATCATTCCTATAAAAGCACACAGATGAGATTCAGTGAGACCTTTTTTACTTGAAGCAGATGTATCTTTTTCCGCAGTGAGGTAGGCACATGAAAAACAGTAGTTATACGCAGTCTGGAATGGATTGTGTCTTGTGGGTTTTTTTTCTAACCATCTGGACTATTTTGAGGTGAGCTGGATTTTCTGTGGTTTCTCTCATACTTCTGTTCGAGCTTCGAAAGGTCCAGTTTTGTCACCAAGCGGCATTTGTGGTCCACAGGGAGAGTGTAACACCAAAGCTTGAAAAACAAAGAGATTCAAACATATATAAAGTGATATATAGATTACACAAGAGAGGCTGAAAGTGTGTGTGTGTTACTCACCTGTCCATCACCAGACCCTGTGATGAACTGACTGCTTTGCTCCACGAAGAACAGACTAAGCAGTGGATACGCTGTGAAAAAAAAAAGAAAACTTCAGCATCTTCACAACCTCAATTTCTGTTGTTGAATATTGGTGTTAATAATTATAAACCGACCTGACAGGACAGCAGATTCAAAGAGTATATCTCCCTTCTTCACATCCCAAATCTAATACAAAAAAGAAAAAAAAGTCATATGCATATATATCTACTGTATATATAAAATATATATCTTACATTTATATCATACTGACCCCAAATGTTTGAACAGTAATACAACAAATACATGTCCATATTCAGGAGAGGTACAGTCAGGCTGTCCTGATTTGGGTTTGTATCATATCTGTACCTTAAATGTTCTGTCTTCTGAGATTGAGATGAGAAGATTAACGTCCCATGGACAGAACTCTGAGGCAGTCACAGGACCAAGATGAGCTTTCAAAACTCCAAGCACATCCTCTCTCTATAGGAAACACATATCCAGTAGCCCCAAGTTTAGGTTCTTTATTTAGAAATATCTTAATTGTTTTATCATTTAACTGAAACATGTTTTATTACATAATGCAAAGATGTTCTTAGGTTTAAGTGTGGCTTAAGCAGACAAATACTGTTTGAATGTGATCTGACCGTTTATTTCTGATATACAAGACAGAAGCCAACGAGGGGCTTATTGTGATTTTTTTTCATACACTAATTTACTGCTGGTTTCCTATGAGTATTTCAATGCTATCTCTCAATTTTATGGGTTGGTCAATCACAGTCTTGGTAACGGAATGTTCTCCATGCAGACTTTGTTCGCGTTTCATCTGGAGACGGGTCAAAAAGGCATTTGTTTCCTTTTTACTCTTTCAGCATAACTGCTTTTGTTTTCGATCCACTGAATAACAATTGTGTGCATGTTGTTTCATACCTCTGCATTCAACAGAAACACTCTGGAGCCTGAGCATGCGGCCAATCTTGCACTCAGTGAACACAGTGACAGATGCTCCACCTTGCCAAGCAATGTGCCAACAACTGTACCTGAGGCACTTACACCTGGAACACAGATGTCATGTTTGGGAGAGGAGATAAAAAAAAGTGTCTGACAGAGAATAGTGGCTACATTCTATTCTGGAGTAGAGCATTCTTAAGTGTGACAGTTTTATATGCTCTGCTGACAAGCAGATTTTTTCAGTCTGTTTTTGAATCAAGGTCTTTGCATGCATTATTACCTTCTCTGATCCGTCTGTAGCAGCGATCAATGTCCCAGACGATAACATAATCTTCAGAAGCACTGCAGAGGACGAGACGATCTCTCACCGTCCCAATTACCATGGCAGACACATCGCCATGGTGACCAGTGAGTTCCAAGGGAGGCTACAAGACACATTAAAATTACATTTTGATCTTTTGTTCCGTAACAATTTGGTTATATTTAATGTTAGAAATGATGGCACAATCATCTCTGATTTATATTTTTCCTCTCCCCACAACTAGATACACTCACACTCACACACACACACACACACACACACACACACACACACACACACACACACACACACACACACACACAATCTAAAATCTAATAAAAAAATATTGTCACAATCTTTACTTGAAAAAATAAAAAATAAAAATAAAATACAATAAAATACTGGCACAAATACTGTAAAGCTAAATGGCTATATTAACTCATCTTACCCCCCCCCCACCCCAAAATAAATAAATAAAATAAAATAAATAATAGATACATTGATATGGTATTGGTGTTACTTGCCTTCATTCATAATTCATAGTAAAAATTAATATTAATATTAATTTGGAAATTAAATGTGAAAATATATAATTTAGATGCAATTGATTACAGCTAATTTTGTGATTAATTAGTTTTTTTTAATCAACTGACAGTAATTATATATATTTGTTTGTTGAAAACAGATGTAGGTGAACAAAGACCTCCAGATTGTTGTTTTCGTAAATCCTGATACTGTTGTCCTGCCATGGGACTGCGCAGTGAGATGAACAGCAGGCCAGCTGCAGGTGGGACATTGGCTTGTTGCAAGGCACAGAGAACCTCTCAATAAAATACTGCACAGCAGCCATGGAGTCACCAATAATCCCCTGTAACAACACACAATGAGAAAATCTAAAGAGAAAACCATGCTTAAATGATTAGCAGGTGAAAATGACATCAAACTGTCGAGTTAAGACGAATCCGCTAGGTCGTCTGAAGGGTTACGGTACCCACCTGCTTTTTAACTGACCATCTGTTGAATACTAACGTTAGCCCTACGGTTTTTTAGTTTAAGGCCGTGTTTTGTGGAACGTGCTAATGACATCAGCTGCAAAAGTATTCCATTCATCACCTGAAATGTATTGCTGTTCAAGTATTATAAAAATGCAGCCTATATATAATTATACTATATGTAGTATTAGTAAACGAAACTCTAGTGTTTGGTCTGTGACCCAGAAGTTATTGCGTTCTTTGTTGCTTTGGAAACGGGACGGGACGGCACATCAGAAGGGACAATTGCTAACATAAAAACAGTCTCTGAAGTCTCTAAAGTCGTGTACTGTTGTTTTGCTTGTTCGGACGATTTTATTTTTTACAGCGAAAAGTGTACATGCTGACACGATACAGTAGAACTGTGAAAGTTGTGTTTCTCGGGCTTACTGCAAATATAATTTAATTTCTATAAAAACAATGAATGTTGTTAAAGTCTGATATAAAGACAAATAGCAGACAACGCCGACTCATTTATTTTACCTGGACACATCCATATTATTCGTAGCGCAGCAGATCTGTTTCCTGATTTATTATTCAAACAAACTTATTCTGTACAAACTGACTGTACCAGTAGTAGTTAAAAAAGGGAAGGTAATTCATTTTCTATGTAACGATGCCCTCTGGTGGTGAACTGCAGTCAATCAGAATATACAATGAAATTGAGTTCCAGAAACACACGCACACACACACACACACACACACGTCATAGGATGCTCTTGGAAAGAATATCCAGATTTTGTCCTTTTGTCTAGTTAAGTTATTGTATATATGTTTTAATTCAAGGTCATAACATAAATCCTTATAAAATTGGATAGATTTCAAAATTATAATTTTTTGCATGGTGTCAATGCTTTTTTAATCTGTTCACAATAACTGTCAATTATATAAAAGAGATGTGAAATTTTTCCAAAGTGTGCAATTAAAAAATAAATAAAAAAACCTAAAAAAAAAAATTATTCAACACCAAAAGCAATCATAAATGCGTTATCTACATATGCATCTTTTTGGAAACGCCCCTGATCCGAATCGACCAATCAGTCTTCCGTTTTAGCTAGTCAATCAATTCTCCCCGCCCAGTTTTCTGACAGGACGGAAGTCGAGATGGGCCAAACTAAACCATCCGGATAACAGAGACAAACTTGGTAGCGAGCGGATGAACTGGTCGGATCTTTGTTCTTTACAGCCTCAACCCTCAACCTCTTTATATTTTTGCGTTTCGTTACTTACATGTCTCACATTTATATCAAGATTATATAAAGTACTCCTTCCCTGGACACGCAGCTTCAAGCACAGGCATATACTTTTTGAGCTAGCATATTTTCCTAGTGTTTTTAGTTCATTCTTCCCCCACCGACAAGGTTTTATTGGACCAAGATAGGCGGCGCGGGCACCAAGATGTCGAACCGGATGGTGTGCAGAGAAGCGAGCCACGCCGGCAGCTGGTACACGGCCTCAGGTAACGTTAGAGCCAGAGACCCGAGAGCGGCCCGGGCCTGAGGTTCGGTGTGTGTGTGTGTGTGTGTGTGTGTGTGTGTGTGTGTGTGTGTGTGTGTGTGTTGTCTGGCAGTATCTCAAAACCTAGTGAGCTGTCTGTCTAGACAGCATTTTTTAGACGTTCAGTAGGCTCAAAAGTGCTGCCTAGGTAGGCAGCTCACTTTGTTTTTAGACAGAGCCTTTGCGATCAGCTGGGAATTGTTAAATAACTGCCTAAAATGGTTTAAAGTCAACAGGACGAGCTTCTTTATATTTGTACCTTTGTCTGAACTGGCGGTCTTTTAAAATGCTAACTAAAACACTTCTTTATTTAGCCAAATCACTTTAAAGCGATTTAATTCTGCTCCGCAATTAATCTAGAAAAATATATACGTTTCTAGACGTTATCTAGAAAAAAAGTTGCCCTCGGTCAAAAATTTGTCTGATGTAGTAGATGATTATTTCATGAATTAAGTTACTATAAATGTAAAAAATTGTTTGAATATGTATGTCTGCCTTTCATTGGGCAAACTAGAACCAAATTAATGTTTAATTCAGGGGCCATTATTGAAGTTGACCAGACTGTGTGTTTCTCTCAGATTTGCCTGTTGTTGTTTACGTTTGTGTTTCTGTTGTATATGTGTAGCTTCTCTGTGTGTAACAGCAGCTGAGAACAAAAAACAGATCAGCAGTTAGCTGATTAGCCTGTAGCCGGTGTGTATTAATCTCTCATACACGCCAACCACACAAACTAATACCACAGATTAATAAACCATCCACGCCAACTTTACCCAGCCTTAATTTTCCGGATCAGTAAATCCAGATAGATAAACTTATGTCGCAGTTCAGAAGGCTGGATTTACCCTGCTAACGGCTAAAGCTACTTAATGAAGTTCATATGACAGCTGTACATGACAGCTGTGTTTTATGGAGAATAAAATCTGTTTTTTCATTAGAATTGATGTCAAGTAATACTGTGTTTATTGTTATATTGATCAGCATGTATGCCCTGTTCCATTCCAGTAAATACAGGGAGCACAGTCAGCACATGAAAGTCTTTAGAGGGCCGGTGGTATTTTTTTCTCTCTCATGCAGTAACAAAGGCTGCATGGAAAAAGCCTAGTGCTACACATATACACACACACACACACACACACACACACACACACACCCTACAGAATCTAGTCTGCATTCTGCATGCTATCACCATCATTAGAGCTCTTGTGTGGTGGCTTTTGGTGTTTTGTTGACGCTTTTCCCCACACTGAGTAACTACAATAACATATATGACACATGACTTTTAGGTCTTCAGTTACAGTTTTCAGATCATGACTAGTTATTATTCATCTGGCAATGATAACTCTGGCTAGTTAACAGGACTGTTCAGTTGAGTTGGACAAATTGAACAGACAAAGTAAATGAATAATGGCAATTCTATATTTATACATTAAATTTTGGTTTATACCTGTATTATATATATGTATGTGTGTGTGTGTGTGTGTGTTTATACACACACACACACACATAACACATATAATTGATTTTTAAAACCCATTTTTGTATATACATTTTAGATTTGTTCTTTATATGTGCTAGAATAAATGATATACATAATCTCTTACATTGCATTATATAAAATCAGCTGTATTGCCACAATCAACCACTTAACTTTCTATATACTAATGTATTCATCAACCATACAAAGCCATGTCAGTCAGACACTAAAATGAATGCATTTGCACATGCATGAATATTCAGACGGGGCTGCTCTTTGGAATACCATTAGTGTTGTAATGGTATGATTCATTACAGTGTGGAGATTTGATTAATAACTGCTAAAATTTGACCAAAAGTGGTTGTATTCTTTTTATTCCTTTTACAGAATCAGCTAAACTTCATCTGTTCACTGGTTCTCAAAAATGTTATCTTGTTCTGTCAGACTCTGATAAGAGTTATTAGGACTGAGACAATGGCACTGTCTGAGGCTGAAATATCGCTGAAATCAACATTCAGGACAGCCATTTCACCTACTGAGTCATTGTTTGTTTGACTGATTTATAATCAGAAATGGAGAAATCCATTGAATGCTTGACTTTTTTGTGTGGTTTCAGTAAAACAATGAAAATTAGGGTTGAAATTGTGCTTATTGACAAACAAGCAAATTTTCATAGTGATATTTTTATATAACAGCAAAGTGAGAATTTTGTTTCGAATCTACCTGAACATTAGTTTTACACACTATTTGTCAGGACAACAATGCATAAAAATCACAATTATGTCTTCAGTAATATATTATAAATAGATTATAAACTTGTCATGCTTCAAAAATATTTCTACTTGGTGAAAATGATACTCTACAAAATACATCGGGGAGACACTGAAATAATTTTCCCAGCTGAAGTGTCAAAGTTTTAAAATTATGTCTGTATCTCTCATATCTGCTAATCACATTTTCCTGTCTTTACAATTAGGATCCCAGCTTAACGCACAACTGGAGAGCTGGCTATCTCAAGCACAATCTACAGCTGGTCCAGCTAGAGCCATTATAGCACCGTATGTGAAGTGAAAGCAGACAAACATCTTTTTTTGCTTCTGTTTCGGTTGTGATTCTAAAAACTGTCCACTGTCTTTTGCAGGCACGCTGGCTACACTTACTGCGGCGCGTGTGCCGCCCACGCCTACAAGCAGGTGGACCCCTCCATCACGTAAGTGTCCTTCCTGTCATCAGAGCTTCTTTAAATTCTCTAGAAGTAGCCGTAATGTTGAGTTTGCCATGGGGAGAGGTAACTGCAGCGCTCTCTTATTCATCAGTCGGAGGGTGTTCATACTCGGCCCCTCTCACCATGTGCCACTGTCTCGCTGTGCCCTCTCCCCCGCCGAGGTCTACAGAACGCCACTGTACGACCTGAGGATCGACCAGAAGGGTAAGGTATCTCATTTCATGTGCTGATTGAATAACAATGCACAGAAAGGTGTCACCCACAATGGGTTTTTTTTTTTATATCTGGCTCATTTGCTCTCAAGCGGAGCTTTGCAGAAGAGATTGCAACATTTTCAATTTGTAAATGATTAATTTGTTATTATGCGATAGTGTTGTGGCTATAAACACGACAAATGTGCAAGAGAAATAAGAGAGATAACCTTCTACTTGATGATGTTCATATTAATGAGGCTTTGTGTAATTATCTTTGTAACTCAGTGCAAAACACATTGGGCTTTAATTCTCCCTGCCCCATCTCTTTCTCTGGCAGTTTATGCTGATCTGTGGAAAACAGGCATGTTTGAGAGGATGAGTCTGCAGACAGATGAAGACGAACACAGCATTGAAATGCATCTGCCTTATACCGCTAAAGCCATGGAGAGGTAACCGCCAGATATTGAATGTCTTCATATGGACTGTGAAGGGAACAGTTCCACCCAAAAATAGAAATTCTGTGATCATTTGCTCATCATGATGTTGTGGAACACAAAAGAAAATACTTGGCAAATTATCTCAGTGTTTTCTTTTTGTTTTTGTCTCCACACAATGAAAGTCAAAGGTGGTTGAGTGTTGTTTTGGACCCTACTGACTTCCATGATGTGCACAAGATCTTCAAAAAATCTGAAACATTTTTGTGTTCTACTAAAGATAGTAAGTCATACAGGTTTAGGACAACATGAATTATCCACCGAATACCTCAGATTTTGGGAATACTCAATACTTAAACCATTTGAAAAACACTAACACTACCATTCAAAAGTTTTTTAAAAAGGATCTTTTAATATTCTTTTGTTTTTTGTTTTTTAACACCTAGAATTTAATACTTAAATTGTTAGATGTGACAGTAAAGAATTGTACTTTGTTACATTCGGTAAGTATATATTTCAAATAAATGAATTTTTTAAAACTTCATATTCCTCAAAGAATCCTGAAAAATCCAACACAATGTAAATACTGTTTTCAATACTGAGAATTCTGACATATGAGCACTAAATCAGCATATTAGCTTTATTTCTAATGGATCATGTGACACTAAAGACTCATGTGACGCTTTGTCATCACAGGAATAAATTACATTTTAAAATGTACGTAAATATAACACAGTTATTCTTAATTGTAATATATTGGACAGTATTTGCGTATTTTTATTTATTTGTTTATTGTTTTTAAGTGAATATAACTTTGGTAAGCATAAGAGACTTCTTTTAAAATCATAAAATCTTACAGACCTTTTCTCTGAAGGAACCCAGTGTGTTTATTAGTGGTACTTGACAGTTGTACATATATAACATCATCATAGGTGTTGCATGCAAAGTCACACCTTTTGCTTTTTAACCTTGTGTCAGTGTTGTGTATGGCATAACATATATTATGATATGATATTATATGATATGGCCCATTGTGCGTCCCTCTGATTATCTTATGTATCTCTCTAGAAGACATAAATGTATTTGTGTAGGAAAGAATCTTCCCAGACTATGTAAATGTAAAGAGAAGGAAGAAGGATTTATCAAGGTTTCACCTCATCTCTACGCAGAGGCCACGAGTAGCATTATTGGACCCATAGTGTTATATCACACTCTCATGCTCATTCATCTCTGCCAGGTCCAATAATTATGTTGTCAGGATCTGTTTACCTAGTGGAGTGCCTCTAATTACTTTTCTGTGATGGATGTTCTGTTGTGTTTTTATATATATATATATATATATATATATATATATATATATCTATATCTATATCTATGTCTATATCTATATCTATATATATCTATACATTTGGGATTTTTTTTTTTTCCCCAAGCAGAGCAAGTTTTTAAACTTTTTCTTTTTTTTTTTATTCTCGCATCTCAGCAATTTGGGAAACTAAATTCTTTACAGAGCTATTGATTTGACATTGCCATGGATTGCAAGTAATGCAAAATGTATTGTCAAAAGAATATTTATAAAGATGCAAATGTCAAATCTCCATCTGGGACATGACAAATGATTCTGTTCTGTGATTTGTTTTTCAAAAACAGCCATAAAGATGAGTTCAGCATCGTCCCTGTGCTGGTGGGAGCTCTGAGTGAATCTAAAGAGCAGGAATATGGCAAGCTGCTTAGCAAATACCTGGCTGACCCTTCTAATCTTTTCATCATCTCTTCTGACTTCTGCCACTGGGGTTTGTGTCCACTCACACACTTTTAATTAATTACTTTTAATTAACCGTCAAAAAAACGGAAAATAGTTCATATCAATTATATATAGTCAGACGAATGTCAGATGAAGAATTTGCTGTTTTTTGATGATCTGTATTGCTGACAAGATAAGTCTTAACTTTCAGTAGTTCTAGTATTGATGACAACTTTTTATTCAGTATTAGTTTTGTCATATACACATTACAGTACATGCATATTTATGCATCGTATAGAGCTGAAAGATTAATCAAACGCGATTAATCGCGATTGTCATGCACAATTAGTCAGTAAATCTGGTTCTGTGAATCAGGGGAAGCAGCATTTACTACTAAGCTGTAGCTCTCTGACAGGCTATGCAAAATCATGTTCATACGCGAATAAGATATAATTGTAGGATTATGAAATTGATGAAATCGTTCGCAAACATTACAGCTGTTTGCATGACTGCTGTTTGCATCTACTCATTTAACTACAGCTCTGTGTAGTAAATTGTTCTCTGTCTCAGAGCACATGAAAATACCACATTTAATAACATCCAAATTCACTTCATAACATCGGTCTAGTGTTTGAAATCCTTTTGTAAGATGATGTGGCTTCTTAAACTGGACAATTAAGGCACACAATAGTTCATTGTATTCTAAGCAGTGATAAAGGCTATTTCGATTAGCATTTCATTATAGATATACTTTATTGTGATAAATTTTAATAAGTACTCAGATAAACCATGTATTGTCATAGTCATGTGTTTATTAGTAAATTTGAATCAATAAAAGCAGTTAAATCTTCTGTTCATTTAGCTGCAGCAATAGGCATTTACTGGATTTCTTCTTCGGGGCATATTTGGATTTTCAGCAAGAGTGCTCTCTGGCCTTCGGATGGAAATTTACTACTTATCACAGAACTGTGCTTCATTGAAAGATCCGCGTGATGATCAGAGCTTCTGCCTAATCGCGATTTACTTTCGATTAATTGTGCAGCCCTACTATACATATGTAGATACACTCACACACACATTGGTTTGGTATTGCTTATACATATTTATATATATTGCTTATTCACTCTAAATTGTAATGTAGACACATGCATTTTCTGCTGCTTTGAGACAATGTGTATTTTGTTTAGCCGGTAAAAATTACTGTTATTGTCTTCTTGCATTATTGACAAACTTTTTTATTTTCCTGTTTAACACTAAAGCTGCTTTTACACAACCAGTATTGTATAACACGCTGTACAAATAAAGATGACTTGACTTGCTTTGTAAAAAGCACTATACAAATAAAATTGAATTATGCTATACTTTTTTGGAATTATGTAAAAACATTTGGGAAGGCAAAATTCTTATTAACCCTAAATCAAATGTTGCTCAAATTAATGATAACAAAAGCAGCAGGAATCTGGTAAAGAAGATACACATGCTTTCATTTCTCATCCACATCATGTCGCATTACAGACATTCTCTCCACCCTCACACTCTCCATCAATATGATAGACTTGCCAGAAACACAAGCTGCCTACTACCTACATAAGCAGCATCCCAGAGTTAAACCTAATAAGTGAGTGGTTTGGGATGTTTTAAATAGGTAGGAAGTTGGTACCCATACAATTATCCCTAATGAAGGTCTTTTTGGTGCCTCCTCTTGATAACTTTTTCATATATTCTGCAGGTCAACGATTCCGTTACACCTACTACGATGAAAGTCAAGGAGAGATCTATAGATCTATCGAGCACCTTGACAAAATGGTAAACCTGTTTCTATTCCCCTTTGCTCCTGGAAACTCACTTAATGTCTGAAATATGAGGCTCACTTGCAATAAAGTCTTTTTAAGACAAGTCATGTTATTCAGTGGCCGTCTTTAAACTCCTGTTGGGCATGCAAGTGCAACTCTGATCTCTTTGAATGGGAAAACATAAAATTCTCCAAAACTATTCACTAAGTTTACAATTAAATTTAATATTTGAACAACAGTTTTATAAATGTTGTTAACTTTGCTCAAATAGCGTTATAAAAAGATTATTTTTCAGTTTAGATCAGCCAGTTTCTCTAGCAACCGGCAGCTACAGTGATGTGCTGACTTTACTGATTAGCGATTGATTCTTATATTCAGAAGGCGGGGCTTCCTGCGATTGAGCAGCCATAATGAGCGTTCCATTTTTCCCCATTTAGAACTATACAAGTGACACGTCTTGGGTATTCTATAGTCTTTACTTGCAAGTGGCCCATTCTGGTTTGGGGTACACAATGTGCTAATCTATTGGTGGTTCTATAAAAAAAAAAGGGTGAGGAATTTTTCTTTGTAAGAAATCAAAGAAGTCATTGTTATGGATAATGTGACATGGAAGTCTGTGATTCAAAGAGTGACTTTAATACTTTCCAACCATGACAGTCTGTCAAATAGCAGATGTTCTTAGAAACCCAAACCCAAACAAATAACAAAAAAGTTATTTTGGCCCTGTATGGTAATTTACTGGAGAAGGACCGTGTTTGAACTACACCAAATGTCAAATCCAATATTAGAGAGTCATAAATAAAACTAAAATAAAAATTACAACATTATTAATGCCAGTAATGTTGGTTTTGTTGATGTCAGTAAAATGCATGCATGTTAATTTCCTTTTTTTTATTTTTAGGGAATGGGTATTATAGAACAGTTGGACCCCATCTCCTTTAGCAATTATTTGAAGAAATATCATAATACTATTTGTGGTCGTCATCCCATCGGCGTTCTTCTAAATGTAAGTACCTAATAAGTGATTCATATGAAAGTAGGGCTAGCCGATATCCAACGATATGATCATGCGCACCTAATCAGTAAATCTGGTTCCGTGATTAGCACTAAATCGCCATCACCTGCTTTTAAATGGAGCAGCATTTAATAGACAAAGCTACGCAATATTGCGTTCATTATCCCAGATGTATCGCCTTCAATAATGAATGCGATATTGCGTAGTTTGTCAGTGATCTACGGCTCTGTCTATTAAGTGCCCCTTCATTTGAAAGCAGGTGATGGCGATTTGGAGCTAATCACGGAACCAGATTTAATGATTAAATGTGCATGATCATATTGTTAGATATAGGTCTGGGCGATATGTGAAAGTCTATATACATTTTCCCCAGACAGGACATTTTATTTGGCAAACTGCTGTTGACTCAAACGCAAAAGCCAAATAATGCAGATAATGGACAGTCAGTTAGCATGGTAATTAGTCTAGCACTTAACTGTCACAGAGCTTTTATTAATGTACCCCCCCCCCCCCCCAACTAATGTTTTGCTAACTACCCGCTCTTTTATTATGAAGCTTTTTAAGATTGTGAGTCTAAAAGTATCTCTTTAGTGTTGACTCTCCATTGATTCTCCTCACTCCATCAGGCCGTGGCGGAATTGAAAAAGAACGGCATAGACATGAACTTCTCTTTCCTAAACTATGCGCAGTCGAGCCAGTGCCGAAACTGGTCGGACAGCTCTGTGAGTTACGCTGCTGGAGCTCTCATCGTTCATTGAGGTGAACTTTCCCAGGAGCCGCAGAGCCTCCTAGAAGACCCCAGCCCCTCCAACCCGTCCCGTTCCTGACCACGTATCCCCATCCTCCCCCACCTCTTCTATAGGAAGGACATACAAAGTTTGTCGCAGCTGGGATTCCTAATACATACCCCTAATTCAGATGTAATGTTAGGTACTAACCTCCTCTTCTTACAGCTTTCCCCCTACCCTGTTTTCCACGTGAGGCAACTTGGATGATGCTATAGCTTGAAGTACAGCTGCAGTTTTTTGGGTGTTGCAAGGTCAGATTTTTGGTGGTTGTTTTTTTTTTTTTTTTTTTTGTATTGTCGGTTGGGGGGTCTTAATGAGGCAAAATCCACTTTTGACCCTCCAAAGGGATGTTAGGTGTCCAAAGAGCCCTTTTGTAATTTAAAAGAAAGACACATTTAAAGTTTAAATAAAGTAAATAAAACCATAGACATTGGCCTCGTTTTACAAGTCTGCATATGTAATCTACATAATGTCTCACTTATTAATAAATAATGAAAAGAGGAAGTTGACGGAATGAAACACGCAGTGTCCACCTTGAGAATTGTAGTAATAGCTATTGCGTTGGTCCTGTTGTAGTTTTTAAAGGGCTACACAATACCCACTAACCCTCACTGTTCTGGATATACCAAAAATGTTTTTCTTTCATCTACTCTTTTATTGAAGTCAAATTAAAGTATTTTTTCTTCTTATATTCTGTTGTTTATTTTCTCTTTGTGATTTAGTTTTCTAGTTTTACTATGTGTTTGACATATCTCAAACTGTGTGGAAGCATGTAGTAGTGTTTGAAGGCTACAGGTAGTGCAGTACAGGTGGACCCTTTTCAGACTGCCTTCAGACTGGCCATTCTGTCTCATCAACCCTCAAATATTTTAATCGTAGGGTGAGGGTTGGTGGGATGGATGGGATTTATATTGGGCGTTTTATTTTCAAATGCAAGTTAGCAGCCATGTTTAACATCTGAGAAGTAGTTAGTTATACACATCTGTATCAAGGAACCGCCAGAGGTGGATTTTCTGAATGGCATTTTGTCTGGCTTTCCTC
This sequence comes from Carassius gibelio, assembly GCF_023724105.1. Classification (NCBI taxonomy): domain Eukaryota; kingdom Metazoa; phylum Chordata; class Actinopteri; order Cypriniformes; family Cyprinidae; genus Carassius; species Carassius gibelio. The sequence continues at coordinate 8,390,730 of NC_068383.1, forward strand.
ATTATCCCATCTACTCCAGGCCTCCCAAAGAGCACAATGCAATGAGATATTTCCTGGTTGACCGTTGGAAGGAAAACGGCGAGGCTCCTCTACATCCGATCCTCAAACATAAAACAGACAAAGCATGTCATACCATGCAGATGTGCCTTGGGTCAGTATTAAACATGTTTATTTATTTTTTTCGGGTCCTGTGCTTTCCACCCTTCATTAACCAACTAAAAAATCTTGATTGTCTCGGTTGAATCAGTTCTTACTGTTTTCAAAGTAGGGGAAGAGATTCATCATTTTCACCTAGCACAACACCTGTTCTTGTACTGTTACAATTGTTTAAAAAAAAATTTATGTTAGTACTGTTTATTATTATTCAAACTATTATTGCATAAAGATTAACAGTTCTCACATTGTCAAACCTATGTCGCAGTTAATTGAAGCGCTCCTCAGTGGAGTCATTTTTGAATCTCAGGTTACATTGAAGCATTACTGAATTCTCGCCAGATAAGACTGATACAGTATGTTACAAAGAAACAATAAAGTGTAATGACAAAATGAACTATGCTGTGGTGTGTCTTTGACTTGTCTTATCATTTGCGATTGCTTTCTGTGTTTATGACATGATTACGAGGAGTTTGTGACTGAGCTAGTGGAGTCAGAGTTGGCCAAGATTAATTCAAGATGCCATTTATTAAAACACAAGTCTTGTGCTTAAGATGCAGTCTTTCTGCCATTCATTTGATCAAAAGCAACTGTAAAGACATTTATAAAGATAAAAAAATACTTTTGAAAGAATCCGGTCATAAATTTGTCACAGTTTGTACAGAAAAATTAAGCAGCACAACTGTTGTCAACACTGATAATAATATGAATTGTTTATTGAGGAGCAAATCAGTATATTAGAATGATTTCTGAGGGATCATATGACACTGAAGACTGGAGTAATGATGCAAAAAAATGTAGCTTTACCATCATAGGAATAAAATACATACATATATATTAAAATAGAAAACAGTTATTTGAAATTGTAATATTATTTCTCAATATTATTGTTTTTACTTGTACTGACTTGTAAAATGCAGCCTTGGTGAGAGTTAGAGACTTCTTTCAAAAAATATCAAAAGAAAAAATTCTTAACAACTCCCAACTTTTGAATGGCAATATAAGGGCTTAAATTAATAAAAGCAGACACATGAAATGCTTTTCCTGAATTGCTTTTGAAGACATACTTTTGTACTGAAAACAGACCCGTCACGCACTACTTTGCCAGCCTCATGGAATCATCACATTATCGTGCATTTACTCTAAATGGGAAGAGGATGCAAGACAGTGCATCTGCATGGCAGACCAGTTTACCTTTTAATTTTGTGTGCTATGCAGCAAAATTCCTGTGGGATGAGAACTTCCTGTTTATTTTTGGTTTATTTCTTTAGATAGATGTTGACTGGTTTAGATATCAAAGGTCATAAAACAATCCCAGGCTCCTTATTTTTAGAAGCAGGGGCTAAGGAAATTAAAAGTGGATTTATCTGCCACTCATTTCTTTTGGGTGTTATAAGTAAAAGCTCTACGGCTATTCTGATGTGTTGTTTTTTCACCTTTTCTATTAGTTTAAAGTTTGAATTCTAATTATTTTTCCTTTTCTTTGACCCTTGTTGTCATTAGAATTTATTCTGTATTAGAACATAAACATGGGGACAAGACACAGTGCATTCTCATTAATTAGCCCAGCTCAGCAAATGTCACTTCATCAATCTGTTAGCAGCATTGACATTTCAAATCTCATGAGCCATTTGAGTTTGCACTGAACACATTGGAGTGACGTGAACATCTGGTCAGTTGGACACACAGGTGTCAGCTGTGGTGACCACAAGTTTCTTCTCCAGAAATGACTTCAGTGTTGGTCTCCATCTTACAACATGTTCTCAGACGAAATGGAAAACTCGCTAATTGGGTTGATCTGTTTTGAAAATCCAATACTGATCTAATTTTTATTGGCAACTTAAGTTTCAATTTCTGCAGAGCAGGAAAATATGCATTTAGAATTAAATAGTATTAAGTTAAATTAAGTAGCTTAATGTTCACAGATTTTTTTTATTTTTATTAAAGGGGTAAAAAGAAAATTATTTTGTGCATTTGGTGTAATTCAATTTTTTTATGCAGTGTAAGGTTAAAAAAACATTATTTTACCACATAATGTACATTACATGTTGCTCCTCTATGCTCTGCCTTTTTGAAATGCATTGGTTTTTATTTTACAAAGCCCATCGTTCTAAAAAGCGAGGTGTATGCTGATTGGCCAGCTATCCAGTACGTTGTGATTGGCCGATAAATACAACTTAACCACTGATTTGTAGTCGTGTCCTCTTTAGGAAGGCCAAACAAATTAGTTTTGCTTTCACAGCGAAACAGTGTCTCCACAACATGGTGGTGTGGGCAACAGCGATAATAAAAGTTACGGGCTTCTTTCTTTGCATGAACATTTGGGCGACATTATGCAAATCTTCCGACATTGTGACGTAGACGTGGGGGGCGGTGTTAAAACGAGCCGTTTTAGGTAGGAATGGTTGACTTTTATAAAGAATATCTCTTTGAATTTGAGACTTTAGTCTTTGCAACTTTACAGATCTTCTTTATGCACCAAGAGCTTGTAACACTCCAAAGAGAAAGGAAAAAATGTAATTGCATCATATGACACCTTTAAAATAATGCTAGAGGGTTGTTTTTATACATCAATTTATCAGCAGTCAGGCTGTAAAATTGTATCTTTTTAAGCGTTTCCTTGGAAACATAATTTAAAGACTTGGATTTCCTGAGCACCCTGTGGTTTTAAGTGACTTTTATTGAGTGACTGCTTTTTACCAGGGACATGAACACTGAAAGGCTATTGGTAATATGGATAAATGGTGCAAGGGTAAATATTTCCTGCTGTTTGATATAGTTCTATATGCATTGCATTCATCAGAATTATCAGTGGGTGCTCCGTTAATTACAGGGAAACAACCCGTGGCAAGCAATAGAGGTAGACACATGCTTTTCTAAAGGTCAGCTGAATTCATCAGTAACCACAGGGATGTATGATCTGGTAATACTTTTTCCGCAGCGTGTAAATTGTCTGAACTTGTCTAATGCTTATGTCAAAGTGTTTAGGAAAATAAACCCAACTTTTCACTGTAAAAATAAAAGATTTTGGGGGTTCATAATCATTACACTGAAGAAACCTCCTGTTGAACCTCTTTCAAAAAGGTTCTTTCTCTGAGAAACTCACAACATGGAGTACATAAGTACACATAAAAGGTATGTTTTTAATTATTAAATAAAAAAAAAAGTAATCTTATTTAATAATAATATTTAAGTACTGTTATCTCAATATTAATATTAAATTATAATATAATTATAAGTATTTAAATGTGAAGTTACTTCAGAAGGAGCCTAAAGGTTCCCCAAATGGTTCTACCAGTGTGGAAATATAAGGAAACCCAAATGTTGCCTGAATATATATATATGCCAAAACAACCCAAAAAACGTCCATTTGCCTTCTGGAAATACGATGATACTCAAGATAATTAGTTTAATGAAAGAAAGACAGACTGTATTATTGCTCTTTTAACATACTGTGAAGCAAATTTCTCAGTTCAGTTCAAAACAGAATCAGAATCGTGTGGCAGGTAAACATCAACATGCCTCTTCATTCTGGTGGCAAAAACAACCAGCAACTCACAGAGATGCACAAAAAAACAGACAAGCTTGTGTTTGTCACATGAATGCTGATGCTCCCCACCAGTGCATTAGTGGAAAAAATCTCTCTCTAATTATGTTAAAAGGGAAATCTCTTTGAAAAAGGCATTCTCACATTTCAGCAGGGTGCATGCTGCAGCATGGTCAGAATTCGGCTCTCCCTCTGCTTTTGGGGAGGAGCTGCTCTGAGGCACTGTGTTTGCAGAATTCTGGTGAGGGGTTAAGAGGGGAGATACAGCATTAGACTCAAACCTGGTCTGGAAACCGGACTGAACGCCAACCTCCATGCAGTGCCAGGAGCTCCTCGTGTGGGGCCTGAGCTTGGTGATGATCCTGGGTGGGGTGATGCACTTTATATGTCTCATGAAGTCTCATGCTGCCTACGGCCGTTACGTGGACACCTCGGGCAGCTCCATGATGGTGCCTGCGAGGCTTGCCTGGTTCCTCCAGGAGCTTCCTGCTCTGCTGGTTCCCATGCTTTTGATGCTGACCACGGATGGAAACAATGGCACCGGGAGACACCTGATGCTCTGGACCTTCTGCCTGCACTACTTCCAAAGGTAAGTCATGTGATCGATGTGAAAATGTGGGAGATCATTGGTGGGGCTGAAGAAGATTTCAAAATGTTAGTAACTGCTACTAACATCTTGTTAAATCAAGATGTTAAATTACTAGTATGGTAGTATAAAATGCAGACAGGCCAGAGTAAATGGATCGTAGCAATTTTATAATAACATCCGCATGCCGTCACAGCTTTTTTGCTACAATTTACTTGTTTATTTAGTATGCTATGGACCCAAGTTCAGTTACTCCATTTTACAAGCCTGGTGTGTAATCTAGCTCACCCAGAACAAATGAGGAAAAAAAAATACCCTTAATCTGAAGACAAAAGGGAATGCACTGGGTGGAATGTTCGAGATTCCTGCTTCTTTAGACAATCCAGCTGTGTAACTAGCACAAATGTAACAGCAGCCATTTATTCATGTTTTATTTGAGTAATTACACATAAGTGGACCAGAAGCAGATGAATAAAGTGAGAAATGTTTGCATAATTTAATGGAAGCATGATCTGGACAAAACATGACAGGTTTGGGAACGGGTGTTGAATTACAAAGACATAATGACAGTGGAAGTGTAATATGTGGGCAGATGACCAAAATATGGTATTTGATGTGTATCAACATTCTGGTTTGCAGGTGCTGCATCTACTCCCTGCTGACCAAAGGGCGGCCCTATCCGCTTAACATCATGCTGTCAGGGATTGTGTTTTGCTCTATTAATGGCTTCCTGCAGGCACACTATCTGCTGCACTGTGCTACATATCACAACACGTGGTTTTCTGATACCTGTCTAGTAGCCGGTAAAACTTGTTTACTGAAAGAATTGCTATAATACAAAGTTGTGTTCTTTTCAAAATTGAACTGAGCATTTGAAATGAGGTGGCAAACAGGATGCAAAATTGTCATTTGAATTCGTTTTTAAGAAAGTATAAATAAATGGAAGGTACAGTCAAAGAAACTCATATAGGACATGAACAAACATATTCATAATTTTAGTGTGGATTACAACTGCTAATTTTTATAAAGTAATCTGAAAACTGCGATAGACCTTTTGAGTTGCTGGACGAAAAATTTTGATCTGTTTGTACGGCTGTATTAATTGTTAATTGTTACCATCAAAGAGAAATATATTGAATCAAATGGGATAAACTGTATTATATTGGGAATACATATGCTGCTTAAGTACTGAAAAGTAATGTAATTATTAATATATGCTGACCAGTTCATTTCAAATTCCAACATGAATTGAAAAGGAGATAATTATTAAATTCAGAATTTTGCTCAACCTTTTTATTATATTTTAGAATGTTATTTAATAAAAAATATATATGATGTTAATGCAAACTAACTGCACTTAAATAAAGGTTCCAAAAGTGGGTTTTAGCAGCAATGTCATAGAAGAACAATTTGTGGTTCCTTAAAGAACCTTGTAGAGAACAGTAATCTTTATTTTTAAAAGTATTTGAGCTTATTGTTAGAGCATATGTCTTTAGAGGATTTGCTGGATAGTATATATATATATATATATATATATATGCATCTTTATTTTTCTAGGTCTGAGCATGTTTTTCATAGGAATGGGAATCAATATTCACAGTGACCACATTCTCCGCAGCCTGAGAAAGCCTGGAGAAATTTCCTATAAAATCCCAAGAGGTACAAATATTTTGCGGTCTTTTTAATGTTAGCAACACTCATCATTTATTGTCTTTATCTCAGTCTCCATAAGCAAACTGCAATTAGCTGCACTGAATAAATGCTAAGCTGATTTATGTGTTTGTTTTAACTGTAGGTGGTTTGTTTGAATATGTGTCTGGAGCTAATTTCTTTGGAGAGATTGTAGAGTGGCTGGGCTACGCTGTTGCTACTTGGTCTTTACCTACGTTTGCATTTGCTTTTTTTACAATTTGCTTCATAGGCCCAAGAGCCTATCACCATCACAGGTAAACTTTACCTTGTAAATTTAATATTACTTATACATTTTAAAATAATTACTTGCATACATTTTCGTCTGGTATATCATTAAACCTGGTTTTGAGAGTACAATGCAGTGATGCTCTGAAAAATACATATGGTTTCTCTAATGTGTTGCAGGTTCTATAATAAGAAGTTCAAAGATTTCCCCAAATCAAGAAGATCTCTCATACCCTTCATCTTCTGAAGAGTCATTACAAATAAATGGAGTTTTGTTCTGACAGAAGGAAAGAAATCATCTTCTCAGTTGCTACGGTGTACACCTATACTTTTTGGTTTGTTTTCATTAACTGATTTAGCATACAGTTTGCAGAAAAGATTCTACAGTTTATGAATTGTACATGTTGCCAGATAGTTTGTAAAGGTTTTGACATCCCTGTATGATAATGGCTCAATCACAAAAGGACACTTAACTACAGCTTAGTCTTTTTTTTTTTAAAGAGCATTTGTACAGTTATGTTATTGCAGTTGTTAGTATATTTGTGTAACTGGGTGCAATTTTTTTAATACTTTCTCCCATTGCAGCTTAATACGCAGTGAAAACTATAAGTAGGCTGATTTGCCCAAAACGTGTAAACATTGTGTGACTTTGTGATGAACAGTGTGTTTAGTAAACCTGAAAAACAGCCTAATCATAAATTTGCTTTTACATTCTGCTGAGACTAACAATTAAGTATTTCACTTCTTGTTTAAAGAAAAAAATATACATTAATAATAAATAGAATAGTGAAATCATGTTTTTTATGTTATTATTAAAAGTTGTTTTAAGAAACATTTTTCATCAAAGGAAGAAGAATAGGAAAAAAATCACTTAACCCATATCTTATTCCATCACATGAATAACTGAACATGGTTCATTGACTATTGAGTGAAAAAAGTGAAGTGAAGTGACATTCAGCCAAGTATGGTGACCCATACTCAGAATTTGTGCTCTGCATTTAACCCATCCGAAATGCACACACACAGAGCAGTGAACACACACACACACTGTGAGCACACACCCGGAGCAGTGGGCAGCCATTTATGCTGCAGTTGGGGGTTCGAAGGTGGGGAGAGAGAGCTGTTCATGCACTCCCCCCACCCACAATTCCGTCCGGCCCGGGACTAGAACTCACAACCCTTTGATTGGGAGTCCTACCCTCTAACCATTAGGCCACGACTTCCCATTTATTATCATTTATCATTTAGAAAGTGCTAAAAATAGCTAAAAACGGGCTTCACTTGTCTCAAATGAGTTCCAATGGGGTCACTGTGTCCATTTCTTTTACTGTCTATGTCCAACACAGAGTTTCAGGAGCGGCTGGTCTATAGCTATTCTTTACCCACCGGATCTTTTTTTGCTGTGCTGATCACTCTGATTTAAAGTGACAGGGCATGGTTCGGCGGTAAAAATTAATATGGGTTGACACGGAAATCTAGTAATTTCACAATAAATTGATATAATTAAAGTCTACTGTGTTTCGCAGAGCTTTTTGGCTATTTTCAAAACAAGGAAAAGTGCACTTTTAGACAAACAAGCCAACATAAGATGCACTTGTGGTGGTAGAAAAACTAAGTTCTTTAATGGTCATCTGATGCCGTTTCACTTAACATTTGCAGTTCATAATAATACGTTGTTTATATTTATTGAGTTTATAAACTAATGTCTATGAAAGATTGTTGGGCCTACTGTACTGTGATAAAAGAGTATCACAGTGCTGAAAAAGCTTTTTATTTATTTATTTATTACATGATTTGGAATCAAAATAATGGATAAATGTTGTGTTGAGGCCTAAACAGCCGCAGATCAGTAGCCGACTGTGTGAAGTGTTGAGTCCATGCTGCTTCTGCACCGCATACGAAATGCACATGGACCGCACTGCAGATGGAGTATGTGTTAAACAGGCTTAACCACCCGAGACACACTGCAAGATTTTCAGCTGTCCCAGACGAAAGATTGGTCAATGATCGTAAAGTCCAGAAATAAAAGTAAAGAACATCTTAATGTATCAGATCCCTGCTGCAGTGCGATTTTCAATGATCTAGATTGCTAAAATCGTACAGTGTGTAGAAGGCTTTAGAGGTTAACTAGTCTGAGAATCATCTCTTTCGGACACGTTTGATTTGTTTGAGTGAATTGATGGCAAGAGCCAAAGAGCGTCTGAAGTGAACCGAAGATTAGATGGAACTATGAATACTTTAATATCCAAATTAACAACAGAAACGTTAACATACTGGAAGAATCAAATACTACACCTAGTGTGGAGAACTACATCTACAAAATATATGCCGTTGTGCTTTCTTACAATATAAACGGTAATTTCCTTCGGAGTAGATGCTTAAGTGTGGTAATATAGCAGATGTTTTTATCCTTATATGGTGCACTAATTACAGGAATATTAGCCTTGGAGCTACCTGGAGATAAGTGCCTTTCTCAAAGGCACATGTCACAATGAAGATGACTCAGGCAGGGTCCAAAATTAACCTTTTGTCATAATAACTGTCAAATACGAGTGAACTGAGAAAATGTACCTACCATAAACCCTTTTTAGTATCCATTAAACCTTATTTTGCTTCATTTAAAATCTTTTCTAACATAGCAGATTTAGCTGCTTGCATATTTGCAAAAAGTTCAGGCAATGGCTCCAACTCTGTGTTCCTCTTATTTTGGTTTTGGTGGTTTAATGTAAGGAATACTTAACATGTATGTTGCCACATTGAGTTCTCTTGAAGAAAAAGTTTTAGAACAATATTTAATTGTAAAATACATCAAACCTACAACCTTTATTCAAAGCACAGCTCTTCATTCATTGAAATTCAATTGATATCCTCAATTACATATTTTACATCAAGAACCAAATTAGCCATCTCAACCGCCACATTCAAAGCATTGAGTTTGGCAGAAAATGAATCTAAAATTCTGGGCTGACTGTCAGTGTTTTTCAGGGAAACAGGACAGAAAGTGGGGTAAGCTGTATTTAGAGGGGTCTTCTCTAGGTTGGATCTGTCCTCCACCAGGCCACAACTGCAGGTTTTGGAGTAGATATCTGGGACCCAGCGATGAGCATATGTCATGTCAATGAGACAGTCCTGTCCATCATGATCTAAGGAAAGAGCCACAGATTGCAGAGAGCTGCAAAATGCCTTGACTGCCATGATGAACTCGGAGTGAGAGATGCTCAGAGCCTGAGCTATTTCTGAGGCTTTGGAACAACTCTGTAAAGTAAGTGAAAGAAATAAATAAAATTAAATACAGCAGCAAGCAAGGATTACAGAGTACACTAAATGCCATGTCAATTTTATGGATGAATAGATTGGTTTGGTCACAGAACGAGTCAATCATTCGTTCGTTATCTGGCTCGGCTCTGTGTTCATCTTCAGTTGTCTCTTCACAGCAGTTCAGCCAGTGTACTGTTTGAGTAGATGAATTACTCCGGGATATTGGTTTGTTTTAACTCAGAGGGAGTCTCAGCCACATTAAAAAACGTTAACAGCTTAAGTCATTTGTGGATTAATGCTTACTGGAGAGGTGAACCATTTAAAACGATTCAGTTCGATTCGGTGAACTGGTTCAAGAAGATCTGGTTACATCGAGTGATTCATTCACAAACCAGATATCACTAAACTGCAGAGTTTTGAACTCGCTCACAACTGACATGGAAGAGAAGACAATGCTGAATAAAGTCGTAGTTTTTACTATTTTTGGACCAAACTGTTTTTTCGATGCTTCAAAATATTCTAACTGACCCTCTGATGTCACATGGACTACTTTGAAGATGTATTTATTAACTTTCTAACCATGGACAGTAGACCGTACACACATTTTCAATGGAGGGACAGAAAGCTCTCTGACTAAATCTAAAATATCTTAAACTGTGTCCCGAAGATAAATGGAGGTCTTACGGGTTTGGAACGACATGAGGGTGAGTTATTAATGACATCATTTTCATTTTTGGGTGAACTAACCCTTTAATGCTTTATTAGATTTGATCACAATTTGTGTGCTTCTGCTTGTCCACTAGCCTTTTGAGGACTGACTATCATGCTGGAAAATGCACGGATCATTACCAAATTGATCATGGAACGGTGTAAAAAGTCTCTCTTGCAGGCCGTTTTGATAGCAATCTTTATTTATGGCAGAATTTTGGGGCAGAATTCCTACTCCCTTGGTTGACAAGCAGCCCTACACATGGATGGTCTAGGGATGCTTCACTGTTGGCACGTCACAGGACTCAAGCTAGCGTTCACCTTTTCTTCTCCGAACAATTGATTTTCCATATGTCCCAAATGGTCGGAGGGAAGCTTCATCAGAGTAAATAACTTTGCACCATTCTTCTGCTGTCCAAGCCTTGTACTTCCTGCAGAATTTCAGTCTGTACTGTACTCAGTTTTTCTTGGAGAGATGTGGGTTCTTTGCTGCCCTTCTTGACACCAGGCCGTTGTACAAATGTCTTGGCCTCACTGTGCGTGCAGATGCTCTCACACCAACCTGCTGTCATTCCTGAGCAAGCTCTGCACTGCTGGTGAGACGATTCCGTAGCGGACTCCTCAGGAGGAGACGGTCCTGGCGCTTGTTGGACACTCTGGGATGTGTCACTTTCTGAAGACTTCTTCACTGCATTCAAATCTCTCTCCTGGACAATCTTGATGATCCGGTAAATGTTTTTTTTCAGTTTCCAATATTCTTTGTAGCAATTTCTTTGCATGTGACGCCATTTTGATGCAAAGCAATGATGGCTGCACATATTTCTTTGGAGGTAACCATTGCTAACAAGAACACAATGATTGGAAGCACTTCTTCCCTCCTTTTATAGCAATCAGTCTGCTCTAACTATCTAATTAGAATGATAGTCTTTAACCTGACTAGTACACATTCACACTTTCACATGTGCTGCTGATATGATCAGTCAATCTTATTTTGTGAAAAGTTTAATTGCTTTTAACAGTTATTTAAAATGCATCTGATCACGCTACACAATAATCTAGAAGCAATGTGAATGAACACCACAACAACTTTGCAAAACACTAAATTTATGTCACTGCCAAAACTTTTGGCCATGACTGTAGATTTGCCACTAATTAATCATAAAAGTAACATGGCCTCAAAAGGATTTAAAATTAATAATAATAAAAAGAAACAGTATGTCTGCAAATTAAAAAAAATTATTCTGCCCAAAGTATCGACCAGTTAGGGCTTCATCAGGTGCCTCATGAAGGCCCCAATGGATGAAATGTTGCGCTTGGTTGTGATAACATTTTCTGGAGCTTTAATTACAGCACGTGGACTTCTGTTGTTTATTGTTGTTGTACGCTATTGGATGTGCACACCTTTTTTTTTTTGTTCTCAAACTGATTTAACTCAAAATTGGGGACAATCCAACAAAAGCTGTAAAGTATCAAAAAACAAACGAAAAAAAAAAAAAATTCAAATTAGAATGGTTTAAAAATCTAGTCAGGCAGAAATATGGTACTTGGCAATCCTTGAAAATAAATTCCAAAGTTAATCCCTCTCAAAAAGTAATGCATAATGCATGAATCTTTTCATAAAATTCTGACAGTGGAACTTCCGAATCAGTACTGTAGTAATGTAATTGAACGTGATGTGTGACTCAGTGGAATAGAATACCATGTGCGTGATGTGGGTGGCCAGCAGTGTCTCTGTACAGCCTCCTCCAAGCAGGGCGCAGGGCTCCCTCAGAGTCAGTCGCAACACATGTTCTGCTCTCTTGCATGTCATCTGTCCAAAAAATGGAATAATGTTCATCATATGACAGAAGTGGAAAAGAGGGAATTGATACAAAATATTTGAATGAACAAAACGGAGTCCAGTAAATCTAGAAAAAGTCATTTGGAAAATTGGAACTTAATTCCACAAAAGGTGTTTGTAGCGCACTCTTTTGTCACTTAATATTTTATTTTGCTGTGTCAATCCATTAAATTACTTAGTATATTAATCCATGAAGACGGGTATTGAATGTTTTATATTATATTCATCACCAGCTGGTCAGAAACGTTTCAGCTGAAAGCCTTCTTCAGTGTGTTATACAATTAAATTTCTACCCCCAATTTTTAAATCATTAATTAAATTGACGTCATCATTCATTAACCAATCCTCAATCTCCAAAAGCACATGTAATCCATTTAAATGCTAGCCAATTTCCATTTGTATACAACACAAACCTTCACATCCATCGATACATTGCATAATACACGCCTGGCTTGAACAAGAATTACATATGATTACATATTTATCACAATTAGACAATTTAATAAATAGTTTAATAACTCCGAAAGTGTTCTGTCCTACTGGTGATAAATGTAAAATAAAACTCAAAAGAAGACTATTTTTGTTGAGTACAGAGCATGGCTTTATACACTAAGAAAACTGGAACTTAAAAATATAAGAAACTAAATAAAAAGCTTGGATAATTAACAGAGAGGGATGAATACACCCAAAATAAACCCAAAAGAATGAGTGCAAAGACTGGGATTTTTAATAGAGGAGGACAATACTTTGCACAATCATGATATCTGTGTTAATTTTACTGGCATAAAAGCGTTGTGAATATTCTGATGATTTTAATGCAGCTTTTATTTGGCCATTAGTTTCCTAAAACAGCATCATTAGTCAGATTCTTCCTTGTTTCATGACTCAAGGGTATAAAAGCATTCAGACTTATGTTTTTAAACACATCTAAGAGATGTTTTAGCAGCAAAATGACATTAGATTTGGTAAGTTTCATTTTGGTGAATTATTTCAAGCTGTGTGTTTGAATTAAACAACATAAAAATTATTATACCGGAGTGAATTGAAATGAACATAAAGATCTGTGTTTTAATAAACCTTCAGTTCTTCAAGCATTGTTTCATTTCTGTGGCAGAGAAGCATGGTGCTAACTGCAGCATCTTTAGAAGGAAGGAGCTGGAGGAGTTCTCTGGATCCACATGACTGCAAACAGAATTCTTTAACCATCCCGAAAGCTTCCACTGGGACTGAAGCGCAAAGAGAAGCAATAGCCTGAGCACCTGAAATATTAAAAACGGAGTTAAAATAAAGCTGATTTCATTTCTATACTATTGTATATATGATGTTATACATTATATATTACCAATATATTAATCAGAAAGGCATGGCCTTATTTAATTAACAACAATTATAAGTATAAATACATTTTCCCTAGCAAAAATATTTACATTTTAATTAATATACTTTTTTATGTATAAAATTTTGCAATTTTACATAGTATTATTATTTTTTTTTAAAAACATAGTATTCAATTTAGTTTTAAATACAAATTAAGAATAATAAAATATGTTTTTCTTTAATTTTTTTTTACAGAACGGGTTTTTCAATTTACAGTATTTGCTGGACATATTTTAAACTTATATTAAACTCAGTAACAGCTCTAAATTGATAGTCAATTCTATAAATATACCTTAACATTATTAAATATTTACCTGTTAACTGGACAAACGGTTCCATCAGGGCTAGTCCAAGCCTCTCGATCACAACAACTCCATGCTTCCTCAAGTAGTGCTGGAGAACTGGATGTACGACTTTTTGGCATGCAAATAAGCTCACTTTGTCCATAACAACTTGTTCCCCAAGCTTCAGGAGCTGCTGAAGGAGATCATGCTCTGGGTCCACTCCCCTATGGATCTCCAAAGTTACATCTCCAACTTCAGAGATATCCCCTGACAGTGATACGCTGAAAAGCACCACCTTAAACGGCCCAGATCCCAGTCTCTCAAGATCTGCAGGCTGAAGCATCTCAGGGACATCCACCAGCAGTCCTGGGAAAACCGAAGAATCGCTCACCGATTGGCTCTCAATGCCGATGGTGACTGTCCTTCCAAAGCAGCTCACGCCGGATGTGTTGCAATGGATGGAATACAAGAAGGCCTGTGCGATCAGTGAACTGATATGTTTTGTTTCCCTGCTATTCAACATACATGCTGGTTTGCTGGTGATCATACTGCGAGCCAGTGCAATGATCGAATCGCTGCTGCTGAAGTCTACTGGCACTTTACAACCACAAGAGTCTCCTTTAAGATACATGTTGCATTCTTCCACAAGATGTTTGTATACCTTGGCTGCTGCAGCTGTCCTGAGGCCATTATTTTGTGTATTTTCAATAAGTCGGAGTGTGAAAATCCCCATAAAAAGCCCACAGTCACTGTAACATGTGGTGTGATGTTGAACAGCAGTTGAGATCATTTTAAGAAGCGGCTCAGACATATCTACTCGTTTGAGCAGGGCTGTAGAGGTTGAAGTTGTCAAGACATGGCCTCCAACATTGTTATGTATTTGTTTCAGTCTACCAGTTGGTCCATAGGCAGAACTGAGTATATTTCTCAACAGAGCCATCTTTTGGCAAATGTTACTGTTGGAAAGTGGTTCATCTGTGCACACAGCAGGTTTCTTCTTACAAATTCGAGACATGCTATGGTTTGATTCATTCAGAGAAATTTACTGATGATTATATATACAAGTCCATTACTTTTCAATAAACAGAAATGAAAAGATCACATACTTAATAGTACAGTATTATGGATGATTTTGTTTCTTCTGTGGATTGATTAGTATTAGGTATTGTAACATAAATATAAGAATCTATTATTTATTTAATTATTAAAAAGCAACATTAAGGTTAAACTACATTTTATAAATGCATAAAGGAAAGAATATATTAGGTCCACTTTCATTTTTTTTCACTTTTTTTGCTTTCACTAGGTCATTTTAAATGGTGTGATAAGTTCATATTTTTAAAAGTATAAATATTTTATGTATTAAATTAATGTAAGTTTCTGAAAACGCCACGCATAATCATTGAAGAACAGTTAGTAAAATGCTTAGCATGCCACTTCGCAAATAGTTAACGTTAAATAATTAAAATCATCTTGAAATTACTTCATTACAGCAAACAGAAAAAATCGTTCCTGATTTCTATTCAAAACAAATGAATTATCTTATAAAAGACGTGTAAAATGTACCATGTGAACCTTGTAACTTACATACCCTAAAGTTCAGCATATGGATCAACTAACTAAACATATTAGAAAGAAAAATATAGGAAATTAAACCCTTACGGTAAAAGCCAAGCAGATGGTGTTTACGTCTTACACAATACACATGTTCTCATATGGTGACCAACACATGCCAGTTATAAAGTATTTAACAACAGAAACCCGAAAACACTAATTGGATTTTAAATCTCAAATATTATACACTAAACGAATTACTATAATTTCGTTTAGCGATACATAATCATGGATATTTTACAATTTACTTGGAACAACGAACGCGACTGTCTGGCAAAGTATGCAGCCTCCTAAATCCGACTTCCATGACAACGGCACGCGCCGGGGTCCTAACGTGAGAGGGCAAGTTTCAAACCTTCGGCGGGAGAAAATGAAAATAATTCATTATATATATGTTATTGTTACCCTCGAGTCGTTTTAATTAAAAAATCTAAATTTTATATCGTCAATTATATTTAAACAACCCATGAATATCATAAGACAAGTCTGAGCTCTGCTTTACCGCACTTCCTTCTTTTGACTTTCTACAACTTTGTCTAACTGCACGTCATGTGAGTATTTCATTACTATATGTTCAGTTTTTCAGCAATAAACATATTTTGGGGTTTCTGTAGAAGTTATGAGATTGTGACTATTTTTTGTTTATGGTTGTTCAGCGCATTCTTTTTGGATTTGTCCAGTGTTTCATCAGAATGCAGTCTTCTAAATTTGTAGTCAAGGTATGTTAACATTTTTATTTCATCTATATTTATCTATTAAATAATGACAGAACATTTTATGACATTGACTTTTATGTCTTAATTATGACTTATCTAATTAACACTTTTACCCATTTTTGTATTTTAGTGTCATAATGTTTGGCTTTTTATGACATTAACTACATTGACTTTGATCTCATGATTATGACATTTTAGTTCATCATTTAAAAAAAAATATATATTTCACCTTTCGTCTTTGACTTTTGACTTTTTGCATCATAATTTTGACTTCTATCATATTTTTTACTTTATCAAATTTTCATCTCTGTTATGTGATTTTTATGACTTACAAAGTTGAAATCAGGACACATTATATCAGGGGTGTCTGTTTGATTACTTAAACCTAATCAATACTTGGTATGTTTGTGCTGGAGCAGGCTTGGAACAAAACTCTTTAGGGCTCTGGCCGTTCCAGGAATTTAGTTTGACACCCCTGCACTATGTCATAGTTATGATTTCCCAAAGCATGATTTTTTTTCTTATGTGATAGTAATAGGCTACTATACATTGCAGTGTACCTCACGGTATTTATAAGGAACCTTAAGAAAACGCATGGAGACTTAAGATAAAGACTTAAAGTGGTGTTTAGAACAGTTGAAAAAAAAAAAAAACTACCTGTACTTCAACTTTTTTAACGCTAGAGGGGGTGGTCGCTTAAGCAATGAGTGCGCTCAGGTAGCGCAACAGCATTAATTCCTTGAATAGTTTACTGAACATAGCTCGTACTTCTTTATGTCGTCTATTTGTGTTCTTTAATTGTTCAGCCTGCATTTTGTTACAAACCATACCAAAAAACTCAGATTTCATCAGAATGTTAGGCTCGGATTATATTTTCCATACCATCTCAGTCGCTTTCTTTTGCATTGCATCCCATTTTGATGTTTTAATAATCATGTCTGTATATATCCAGCTGAACGTCTCCTCCGCGTTTCTCAGCAGCACAGATGCTGGTCCGGCTGTGTCTATTCACTCACATGCCAGATAAATGAATGTCAGTGCTAATGCATGTCAGATGTTTCTGTTAATTACTAGAAAAGCCCTGGGTCTCTGTTTTTTGTTGATTTTTCATATAGTGAAGGCTTAATTCTAGTTCCTGGATATTGCTGTGGGTCCCACACATCCGTGTTTATTGCCAGACGTTGGCTATGTACTAGTTCTCTTTCTGTCTTTCTCACTCATCACCTCTCCTGTATCTGTTTTTCATTGTGGGAGAGTGCCACTCACCAACTTCACCCTCCCAGTCTGCACATAATGATATTGTTATATATGTTGCTCTCCCTGAGAAAAGAACTGTCATGCCCAACACTGTGACCACACGGAGACATTTAAAAATGGGAAAGCAAACCGTACCATCAGCTGGCCCAGCTCTCAACTTTGCTTCAGTGCTAAACAAACTGTTCGAGCAGAACATAAGAACCATGTCATTTTTAGATATTTTATTCTGTCCCAGAAGAAGTATTCTAAAAATGTTTACCAAAAACTGGAAATTCCGTGATTGTTGACCTTTGTGTCGTTCCAAACCTGACTTTCTTTCTTGAGTGGAATATAAAAGAAGTTATTTTGAATTTGAAAATGTTTCTGTCCACACAGTAAAAGTCATTATATGCATAAAAATTGCAGCTTGGAACAACACAAGGGTGAGTAAATAATTAAAAAAATTAATTATTTGGTGATTTCATTATTTTTTTTCCTTTTAAAGGAATATTTCAACCAAAAATGGAAGTTTGTTAATCGGCACAAATTTGGAAAAAAGTATCATTACCTCACTTGCTCACCAATGAATCCTCTGCAGTGAATGGGTGCCTTCAGAATGAGAGTCCAAAAACTGTAGATAAAAACATCACAATAATCCACAAGTAATCTACATGTCTCCAGTCCATCAATTAACAGTTTATGAAGTGAAAAGCTGCATCTTTGTAATAAATTCATCAATACATTTTTAACTTCAATGGTGTACGCATAACATTGCTTTATCCAGTGAAAATGTTGAGAAATATGCAGATAAATTATATACAGAAGCACTGTTGTCAAGTGAAAACATTTATGAACTGTTATTTTGGACAGAAACAGTCAGATTATAAAATTACTTCATGGATTATTATTCTTTTTATTTGATTTCTTTTGTGGACACCTTTTTACTTTTTTACTTTTTAATTTTTGGGTGAACTATTCCTTTAAAACAACTACAAGTACAATGTAAGCAAAAATCAGCAAAATGGGAAAGTTTGTGGACCATTTCTCTCCTAATTTTAAAAAAACCCAAGTATAAGACCTTTGTAAGTGATTTGTAGATTGATTGTTTGAAGATCCTGACTTACCTGACACAGCAACATTAAGTTGGATGTCGTGTTTCCACTCTGCAGTGCAGTTCTTGTAGGCGATGAACTACTCCCACTTAAAGTTGAGGCCCTGATTTTCTCCTTTGTGTCTCAGAAGACACTGAATATTTACACAAGAGCTGCCACGGCACTCCACTGTTATACCCATCTGGTGTAGGAGATGGCGGGAGAGCATGATTCTTGTTTTTGAGTATGAATGTTAAGTGCTGGGTAGTATGACAGCTGTCTTGGCTCTGGTTTGTGTGCTAGGTCGACTTCCCTGGTAGATATGGACCACACACTTGGACCTCCAAGCATCCTATTACTGTCATCGGATCAAGGAAATATGTTGTTATTTCTGAAACTGGGATGAATGCAACTTAAAAGACATGGCAGATGTAATAGAATTCTTATTTACTGCGTTTTTAGATTTTAAATTAATTTATTACTGCAGATGTTTAGATTTACAAACTTAATGTAGGTAGATTAGCATTCGTTCTGTAAACTGCAGTTAAATTACAGTGTAAAGAAGTGGAAGGATTGTTGTTTGGTTTTTCCTGACTTCTAATACTTCCTTTTTACTAGAATTCTTGGAATCTTTCTGATATTGTTCAGTTGTTTGTGGAGCTTTACCAGGTGATTCCTGCCTGTTCTTGCTGTTGGAATTTTGCTTCTGGGTTGCGATCTTGCATAGAAAAAAAAAACAAACAAAACCATTCAGGTGTGCTAACTTCCAGAGATTAACTCAGTGAGCACTTTAGAGTTCCTAGAAATAAAGGCCAGCTTAGTCATAATCACACTGATTTATTACTGGATGTGTTATGTTTTTTTAAAACCCCTGACCCTAAGCAGTGGCTCCAGACGAAAAAATTAATAAATAAAATGGTTAGGGATTTATTGGAAACATTGGCTTCTGGTTTAGTGAGGGAGGGAGTCCATTTCGAGTAATGCCTCTGATTGATTTAAGAGTTAGTGAATTTGATTCAAACTTATAATCAAGTCTGAATATTTTGGGGATCTGTTTAAACTATTCATTAAAAAGATGATCATTTGTTCACAAACCAGACATCACAACTCTTGTTGTGTGCATTGTTGTTTGCTGCAAACAACACACTCTGAAGATGTAATTAAAGAACATCACCTCATGAGATGATATAAAAAAAAAAAAAAAACTGAAACTGTAAAAGTACTGTCAAAGTTATGGTTTTCATAAGTAGAACTATACATTACCATATCATTTATAGTGAAGAATGGTAAAAGGATGTTCCCCGCGTGACACAAGTCCTTGCATGACTATATGACTATATTTTATATAAATATTTGCATTTCTTATTTTTGTTATTACAGTGTAGTTGTTTATTTATTTTTGCAAACCACTTTTTGGTCACATTTGTATTATTTAGGTTTAGTTGCTAAGTTTTTTGCATGGATATAAGTGATGTCACAAAACATCTGACTTACTGATGAGAGGCGTTCTGTTTTGTCAAATGCCACAGACCTTTGTTAAAGACGGGACTTGAGCCAAATCTAGAGAAACATTGCAGAACACCACATCAACCCCATAGCAACATCCTGGCAACCACCCAGAATCATGGCGCTGAGTTTTGCATGTAAAAATCTAGTTAAACTTGCTTGTGTCTCATAGCTCTCTTGCAGTTTAAGATTGACAGCGCTAATGTTGACCCTCTTGAGGGAACAACAAGTGACTCATGCTATACAAAATCAGCAAGTCAAGACCAAAGATTAAACTTTTAGTTTTACCAGGCAACACTCATAGATCTAAAGAATTCCAGTAGGCTCCGTCGACCTGCGACGCTCTTACAAAGACACAGACTGAGCTAGACGATGGGCAGAGTTTTATTGAGTGAGACTGCTTCTGCTGCCTTCTGTCTCTCATTTTCTCTCTCTCTCTCTCTCTTCCAGCATAAACATCTGTGGCTGGTTTATGTAAGTCCCTGAGCTAAGTGTAGAGAAAGGGGGTCTGGTTCTCACAGCAGTGATAGCAGTGGTAAAAGGGCAGGGAGGTGTGGTGGTGAACAGGCAATTGCTGCACATACGCTTCTGGGCCGACTGCCCAACACTAATCAGAGAGTAAGAACAGGAGAAAGCTCAGTCAGTGGGGGTGAAACTGATAAGAGAAGGTAACAAGGGTGCATCTTGGGAACTGCAAGTGATGTAGACCAGAGCCAGAAATCCAAAAAGTCGAAAGCAACCCGGTTTGCCTCATGTGTTTTCTCAGCGATTGGGAGTTGAAAATAGCACGGCTAAGCCATGGACTTCGGTCAGAGTGGCGGGGACTGATTTGGTACCGTTTTGTTTTATTGTTTGTTTGGTTTCAGGGCCTTTGTAGTGTGTTTTTGGCAGGCCGTGCTGATCTGATAAAGAGTCACAGGTAAGAACGAGTTTAATCAGGAGGTTACTGACCCACAGGATGCCTCAGGTGTATTCAACTAGGATCAACAAACAAAAGGATATAGAAAAAGAAAGAAGCAGTTCCTTGCCTGAAGCCCTTTATACAATAGTTAATATGGTGAAGACTAAGAAAACCTTGTATGATCTTATCTGCAAAGGGTTTCCTGTAGACAGTATCCCTCTTTCTCTAGAATGTGACAAAGAGCTGTTAAGACTTTTATTGCACAACAGAGAACCATTGCAGGTGTTTAACATAGGCAGGCTAATAAATAACGCATGAATGAAAAATAAACTAGTGCATGAAAAAGTAGCTCTGCAAACAAAAGAAACTCAGCAGAAACCTAGATTACATTCTGAGAAATTTCATGTATCTGCCAAGGAAATGTAGAGGTTGTGTAGCAGCTAAGGTCCGAGATCACTTCACTGTTTAGCTGTTTTTTCTGACAGATTTTTTGTTTTTGTTTAAGAAAATGATGTAGTTTAGCAATTTTGGCCAAACACGTTTAACACCTATTGCCCTAATTCTTCATGTACCAGTCCTCGTCAGTCAAATTAACTCATGATAACTGGACATTTAAAGACAGACCCCCATATTAGGCAATCCAATTAACTGTTTCTCTCTGTGTCATAGTCACACAAGGCCTGGAAAAGCTGAGCGAAAATGCCTTTCTAGCACTGGGAACATTCCTACAGTCTTCTGTAATGGCATATTTCAGATTTTGAAAAGAAAGTGGAGCCAAACAGAACAGCAGGCAATAACGTGGTTGTTTCAGAGGCAGCATAAGAAGACCACCTTTTCACCACGTGATTGACAGTTCCCGTCCATCCCCTCTGATGCTTTCCCACGCCATGGTAATGTTGAAAGGCTGTCAGTCGAAACCACTGGTCAGTTGCAGAATGGCCACAGCACAAAGACGTGAAGAGAAAGCCACCCAGTGTTTTCTGAAGGATCTGCTGTCTTCCACATACACACATAAGGAAGCCTCTGTTTCTTCTTTTAGCTCTTTTGTCCAGTTGCCTGCAATAGGATGAACTCTTTCTCGACTTCAATAGCTGCATCAGATGAGATTTATAATGGATTATGATATGATTGTAAGGATCTCAGTGAAATAAAAACAACCTTAACACATCCAATCAGAGCTGTCGCATGTCACCACTTATATAAAGCCACTTATTTGTAAAAAAAAAAAAAAAAAAACCTTCCATAGACTAACACAAGGGGGCAGCCTGTCCTTCAAGTTCAGCAGGGCTGCCACCAAACTGATGTCCACAAAGCAGCAATTATAGTAAAATATAGTTTCATGTCAAAAACAAAAACAAAACCATTTGGCAGTAGGATTTGGCCAGTTTTTGTGCTAATAACGTGCCGTAATCCTGCTTGACTGGAGATGAATTCGGAGGATAGAAGCCAAACGAGAATGTTGGAGATGTTTTATTTACTCAGTCACTGTAGATTCCTCAGGTATGGGAAGGCATAAATCATTGCTTATGGGATGACAGAGAAAGAGACAGAGGAGATCTAAAGAGAGAGGAAATGAGTGTAGCCAGAGAGCAGTACTGTAACAATAGGCTTTACCCAACACACCCTTCTAATTCACTCTCACACCATGCCTTCCCAGCTGGCCTCGGAGAACCCAGAACATTACTGCCTGGCCTGGGCCACTTTAGGACTTCTCCAGGGCCCATTAAAATGCACACTCTCACTTGTGCTCTAGAACGTGTTCTGGACTGTGTCTTGAAAAGGGGAATTTCTTGTCTGCTTCCTTCTGATGTCATCAGCTCGTTTCCCCCAGTGTCAATTATGTCTGTGTCCCCGCAGCATCAATGCAGTCTCATCTTGCTTTGAGCTCAGGTGTTGACATGCTTCAGTGCCGGCTCCTCTCTGTTCTCTTGCGTGTGGTCCTGGAAAGGCCTGTGTGAGTGGACCAAAGCACAGTGACAGGCTTGCTATTGCGTTCATGTGTAAAACATAATCAGGCTGGTGTGGAGTGGAGATGTAACAATAGCCTAAATGGCCGCGTTGGCTCTGCCTCTCCTACTCTGCCATAACTTATTGTCCTTGTCGTGCTGACGCAGCGGTCCAAGAACCCCACTCTTTGCATGGAGTTCTGCAGCCTCCCCTAATCTGGCCTTCTTCTCTTGTCACTTTTCAATAAAAGGTTAGCGAGAGCATCCTTTAGTAAGGCATTTCCTCAAGCTGTAAATCCTTTGCTGTGTTAGTCTTCTGCATGGCTTTGGTTTTAACACCACCACCTTGAGATCAAGTGTATCTGGTTACTGACATGATGCTAATGAGGTGCGTTTACAAAGCTTGTGAAACTGATGTGCAGAGAGGGGAAAGCAGATGCACAAAGACGAGAGGAAGGGGATGGAGTGACTTGCCTTCAGCTATGGATTTGAAAGTGTAATTCAATCAGCTCAGTGATGACTTCTTTTTGTTGTGTTTAAATCCCCCATCTCTCTATCTTTCTCTCTCAAAGTGTGGGAATTTCGCCGTACTGGTGGATCTTCATATCCTGCCTTTAGGCGGCCAAGACAATGCCAGCTGGTTCTCTCCAGAACACAGGAAGGTATTGGAATGAGGGTGTGTTTCTGTTTGTTTGTGTATGTCCTCTTACACTTCAGTAGACTGAAACTGCAGGAATCTGGAATTTGGATCTACTCTCGGGGATCCCCCCCATCCTTTTTATGTATGTTTAAGATATATGTTTTCACTGGCTCATGCAACCGAAAAGCTTTGAATGATTTTCCCTCCCAGGTTTAACTCTACATGCAGCACGTCTAGTTAAATTTGAGCTCCATGTAAAAAGTTTAGGGCAATGTAACCTTGGGAGGTTTATCTTTGTTTTTAAGATTGCAAATATGTGTGCAAACTCTTATGTGTGTGTGTGCACAGGAAGTGGGCTCCCTGATTAGAGAAGCATTGGAGCTGAGGGTGAGGCAGTTTCAAGAGACCAAATACCAAAAGATCCAGCCCAAACTAAGGAAGGATCTCACCCTGACCACCCCACTCAGTCTTGAAGGTATAGCACACATGGGCATTGTCTCCAAACCTTAGCTGTGTCCAAAATTGCATTCTCTCTAGTAGTAATAAAATTAGTTCAATACTGCTCCTCACCTACTATATAATAGGGAAGTAGAAATAGTCAGATGTAGGGTTAGTAAGTTTCCATTGGCAGCATTTTATAGCATTATCATTTAATTTATGCCATTGGCATGTGTTCAGAAGATTGTGACGGACACACCAATCTCTTAGGCTCATTAATGCCTACTAATGTTTAATTATTCTGATTTATGTTTGAACCACAAATACTACTGTACTCTTTCAATATAATACCAAATATACACCTGCATATTTGAGAATTTGCTATAGGTTATTGAAATATATAATTATCCATGTTCAAGCTGCAAGTGAAAACCTGCATCTTTCCCTCACACTTACTTTAGAAATTATCTCTCCTTGATAAACATGCTTCACAGCTCGAAAACTCTGTTAACGGCTGTCCCACAGCAGGAAGAGGAAGTTTTCAAAACAAAGTGGAAAAATCGAGGCTCTACCTGCATGCCCGCGAGAATAAAAACTAGTTGAGACTAGGCAGCACTCCCCAGGAGTGTCTCCACCGCCCCCATAAATATGAGGTGAATGTGTTTGACTTCACTTCCTCTTCATGATACAGTGCATGTTAAGAAAAAACAGTGGTGGCCTGCATATAATGTCACCAGTGTAGTTTGTTTCATCAACAAATGTAATTAAATTTAGTTATCATCGGCTTGAATTATTCTGAAACACTGTTCTATATAATTTACAGCATTGGTGAATAGAGAATGAACTAAAATAAACTTGAATGACTTAGAATTCAATTTATAATCTAATCAAATTGAGTCATAAGAACATGCGATTCTGAATCAAATCGAAAAGAGAATTCTGCTATCTGCTTTTGATTTAGTTTCACAATCTTGATTGGATTTGATTCTGATATGGATTTGACAAGTTTTTGACAAGTTCTTTCATGTGAGAAATAGCGCAAGCACTTGGAATATGTCATAAAAAGAATAATATGTGTCCCATTGAGTCATGCCACAACATATCCAGTATAGACCGGATCTGTGATTTAAAATGACTTTTTATTGTCTTTAGTCGCATCACAGTCCCCTGTAGATATGGTGTTAAGGCCCGTTCACACCAAGCATGATAACTAAAAGATAATGATAAAGAGATAGTTCTAAACATTTTTCTCAATATTAAAGAATAGCAGAGTCCACACCACAGCTAAAACGATAAAGGCACAGAGAAAAGATATCGTTAGAATCCTTTCCAGATTTTTTTTTTCCCAGTTGATGAACGATAAAAAAACATTCACAGCCACTCAGAATCCATCCGAGCTGTAGAATTTAAAGCAACAAATGCCGGTGCACTTAGAATAAACAGACAATATTGTTCGCTGGTGAAGACGCTAATGTCGCCTTTATAGTCATCTTTCTAGTTATCGTTCTAGGTGTGAACCAGCCTTTAGTGTTTCACAATTCCCAAAACAAAAACTTCTTATCAGCTGGCCAGATTTAGTTCGTAATGACATCACCGTTCGTTCTTTGATTTTACTTGAAATGTATTAGGGCCTTAAGGGAGGTGGTTGGTTTTGCACTGGTAGCACTTACGCCTGTAAAAGGCTGACTCACTGCATGAGCCAGATCCCGCTGAGAGAGGTAGATTACAGGGCAGTTAAGCTCATAAAAAGACATTTCTCCTCTTTAGATGTTGCTGCTCCTCTCACGGCACAACAAGGCATGGCTGCACTGCTGCAGAGGTGCTCATCTCTTTCTGTTCTTGTTGTTTAGCACTAATATTACATGCAGTTTTGATTATTTTACTCCTCTCCTTTCGCTGCTGGGATAAAAGTCAGAAAACAAGATAAAAAAAAAAATTGTTTATAGGCTGGCGCTAGATATTGGAGTTTTTAAGGATCTGGCAGTAACTGGTTTCCCAGATCACTTTCACCCATGATTCTGTGAATGTGACCAGCACTTTTTATTAGAGATCAATTTCAGATATGTAATTAGTTAATCTGAAGATCACATCATGAATCACTGCTCACTGTGTATATAACAGCTGTGAGAAATGCAATGTCTCACCCTTGGGACAGGTGAGAACAGGGTTATTGTCTAATATATCAGAAAGACTGACTCATTATCTCTGACAGATAAGCATAACAAATGATGAAACGCACTCATAGGGTGTGTGCATGGACAGTCTGTCTCCTTCACTTGTGTCCATAAACATAGAAGTTTAAAGTATTTTTAGGCCTCCGGCAGGAAATGGAGCTGGACTGTGACTGGGAAATACATGCAAGGGTCATATGCTCAGTGTAGAGGTCAAACACTAACCTGCTGATATCCTTCCCAAAGATGTAGACATGAGTGTGCTCACCCAACACACTCTCTAATGGGAATATATGACATTAAAGACAGGAGTAGTGGCTATTGGAATTTCAGCCATTTTCAATTGCCATCACAGGAAGAAAATTCTCTAAAATAGAAAACTGTTATTTTAAATTGTAATACTATTTCAAAATATAACAGTTAAATAATTGTATTTTTCATCAAATAAATGCAGGCCTTGGGGAACATATACTCTTTACTATATTATATATATATATATATATATATATATATATATATATATATATATATATATATATATATATATATATATATATATATATATATTATAATTCCTGTATTTTGAGTATATACTTCAACCTCTAAATTTAATGATTAATAATTCTATTACATTTTATATGACAGTACATGTGATTGGTTAATTTTCTCATTCGGACTTAGCATAAATGGTCGATGCATTTTGTAATGCAATTAAATTGACCAAATACCTTGTAAAGTCTACTTTACAGCACAGTTTTAGATGTTTGGAACATACCCAAAGAGTTCTCCCTGCAATTTTCCCAGTCACAGAACATGTGACCACTCCAGCTGTCGGCTATCAGCAGCTATTAACTCTCCCCGATCCTTTTGTGTGAACGCACTCATACACCAGAGACATTTTTTTTTTCCTCTCTTGTATGTGTCGGCCCACTTTAATCTACATGGTTTAATCATGCATGCATGAAGCATGGTGTTTCGTTCATTCTCAGCGTAGATGTGTCTGTTGTCAACCTGTATGTGGTGGTTTGTGCATGCATGTTACATTTATCACATCCAGCGAGCGTGACACATGCCGACACATTTCCTGAGCAGTCTGTTCTGCTCTCAGCTGCAAAGGCCATTTTCCAAATGTCAGCCCTCGTAGCTGTTGCTGACTGGCTACCTCATGCTTCCCCATTAGCTCATAGTGAGTTGATTTATTTATGCTTTGGAGAGGGCGGGAAAGGGGGAACTTTTCCCACCAAATGTCTTGGCTTGGCGCAAGCACGAGCCAGACTCTTGGCAACCTAACCAAGGAAATGTTTTTTGTTGGACTACAGCAAACTGCGTTGTTTTAATGTTGACCTGTAGAAGCAAAAAAAGAGTTCTCGATGACTTTTCGTCCTTTTTAAAAATTAGTGATATTTGGAATGAGATGAACGGTATACTGTTAGCACTCCTTCCTTATTCCTTTTCTTAAGAACGAATTCCCCGTAGCCTCTTTATGACCCTTTCTGACACCCGGAGAGTTTGTTTGTTGCTACGTTACAAGTGCTTTAACCTAATCTCTGATGCTGCAGTTTCAAAATAGAGTTATTAGGTTTAAACCGAGAACATCTGCTAATTAGCATGTTGCTCAACGTATATGTCAAATAATTTTTTAAAGATCATATCTTGTTTTCCTCTTCTTAACCTACTCTCACCTCATTTTTCCAGGAGTAGTTTTACTGAGAAAACCTGTAAATTAAAAAGATCAGTCTGGCAATAAAGTTCACGAAAGCGACCCAGTTTCAAGTGAACGTACACTCATGTGAGAACCTAATGAATGACTCTCTTTGCATTCTTTCAGTTTGGAATGCAAATAATTAGTGTGAAATCAATTTTGCATGAATCTGTGTATCAAATTTGGGCACTAGCAATGATTTTGTTAGACTAAACATTGGGACACTGATGATTCAGTCATCAGTTGCAACACGCCTGTGTGGTTACACATTAAAGCATCACTGGCATTTATCCACATATTGCTATATAAAATGCCAGGACCAAAATCTAGTGCTATTTGTTTTACTTATGGTGCATCTTCAAGAACCGTTAAAAGTAGTCATCATGCAATTTTCACTCATGAATACATGACATTAATTTCAGTAAGTGAACCTAAACTAATGTCTTATTCAAATACTGTACAAAATCTTTCTGTCATTTCTAGGGATGGATCGATATTAAGGGATGCACCATTAAAATATTATATTCTGTACTATTTATATATAAAAAAAGAAATTATATATATATATATATATATATATATATATATATATATATATATATATATATATATATATATATATATATATATATATAATAAATTATTATATATATATATATATATATATATTTTACATTTAGATTACAAAGGTAATCTAAATGTAAAAACAAGGTAAATGAGTATGAACAATTAAAAACCCAATACTGGATGGTATACACTACTGTTAAAATGTTTGGGTTCAGTAAGATTATTTATTTATAATAAATTAATGTTTTTATTTTGTAAGGGCACATTAAAAATTATATTATTGACTTTAAAAAAAAAAAATTATTTATCTATTTATTTATTTTTTCTTCACAATAATTGCTACATTAAATCCTTTTCTTT
Source organism: Carassius gibelio (assembly GCF_023724105.1). Lineage (NCBI taxonomy): Eukaryota > Metazoa > Chordata > Actinopteri > Cypriniformes > Cyprinidae > Carassius > Carassius gibelio. The sequence goes on from NC_068383.1 coordinate 8,419,288, forward strand.
TGACCTTTGTCTTATCAATCCTGAAAAAAAGTGTCATGGTTTATACCAGCTGTTTTCAACAGTGATAATAATAAGAAATAATAAGAAACGTTTTAATCTAAAATTGAAAACAGTTATTTTAAATTTTAATAACATTTCATAAAAATGTTTGACAGTATTTTTGATCAAATAAATGCAGCTTTGATCGGACAAGTCTTAATGGATAAGTGGGAGGAGAAATGAGGTGGGCAGTTTCTTCATACCCCTCCTCCTCGCCGAGGCCCTTCCTCTTTCTCACAGGTGCCAGGGCTTGCAGTGCTGGTGTGGCAGAGGGGGAGGGAACACCTGGCAGGCTGTTTCCCCTGATGGTCTGCCGGGTTCAGAGGCATTTTCCCAGGCTTCCCAGATGAATTGTCACTAATAGCCGTGGGAGAGGGCTTTGTGAGCGCTACATGGTGTACCAGGCTGACTCGTCTTGGCAGGGACTGTGAGGAGGGCTTAAAGCAGTGCTGGCTGCCTGTGACCCAGCCCCAAGCCACTGCAGTAGATAGCCTTACCACTGGAGAATGTGTTTACAAGGGCACAGTGGGAGTGAGATCTCACTCAATGAGTGGAGGCATGTGGGACCGGCTGTGGCACTCCATCTACTTCTGATTCTCTCTGGCTGTGTTCACACAGCAGCAGAATGCGGTGCTGTTATAGAGTGATAAATACAGTTAGGTTCATATGCACTTCCTTTTGAAATGCATTTAATGCTGCTGTCAGCTAATTTAAGCTTTGAAAAATTGACCTGTGTTTGGATTTGCCTTTTTATTGAATGAAATCTAAGGATGCATTGCATAGTATGTCTATACCATATTGGTATCAGCCAATGTTAAAGATTTTTGAATTATTCTATATCAGTAGATATTGAATTTACACTACTTTACTAAATTAGTAAAGTATTGAATTTACACTACTACTACTAAAATTATAGCAGCACAACTGTTTTCAGTATTGATGATGATAATAAGAAATTTTACTTGTGCACCAAATCAGTATATTAGAATTGTGTGTACACGATGGTTATAAATGAGGTGAAATTTGTATTTACTTTTATTAAAGAACACTTCAAGTACTTCTTCGAAACCACAGCAAAAACTAGTAGCATAACTGATAATAGTCAAACATTTATTAAAGACTGTATAAACTAAATGTAGATGAATCTTTGTTAAAGCTGTGTTTTGTTGTTTGATTAACATTAATGACAGGCAGTAGGTATTTATAGGCTTTTGTAAGATCTGAAGCATGGATGCAATTAAATGTTTATGTTCACTTCATTTAAGGCATAACTGACGTAACTGCAACATAACTGACTAATCATTGTTAAGAAAGGTATTTTGAGAATTTTGTGTGTTTGTGTCCGTTCAAGCTTAAGGAGATGTGAAAGAGCAATCAATTCAGTGTTTGCACCCTGTATGAAACACGGCTCTTTGTGTGTGCACTTTGAATGCAAAAAACAGCACTTGAATGGTTTAAAACATTTGAATGTTTAAATTGGCATTGTCACGCTGCCAGTCTCTGTTCTTCCTGGGTCTTCCTTAGTGAGCTCTCTTCTCCTTAGGTACTTCACTATAGGCACTTTAATTCCTCTAGTCTGGTCCTGTCTTCACAGTAATTGCACTCCAATTAATCACACAGGTGCAGCCAATCCTTTGTCGTTAGCCTCCCTATAAATAGCTGTCCTTCTTTGTTGTTTGTATGGAGTCCTTACTGTCTGTGTACCTATGTTCTCGTCTCCAGAGACGTCCCCTTACCTTCTCGTTCTTCTTTGTTTTGTTTGTCTCCTTGGACTGTTTATTTTGTATTCCCTTTTTGTGCAATAAATACCAGCAATTGGATCTTACCCTCTCCGTGTGTTTCCTAAACACACATCGTCACAGGCATGTGTAGGTTTATATATATATATATATATATATATATATATATATATGTTTTTTTACTATTGACCTTTTTTTTTATATATATACATTTTTTTTTCTCCAACAGTTTGCAATAAAAGTTCTGTTTCTGCCCCTCATCCCATATAGCCTTTAAATATAAAGCATGTGGCGGCATAAGCAGCAGTTACCTGCCCTGGAACATGTGAGAAGGAATAGGCAGGATTACCAGCATTGGAAATGGAGACCCTAGATCAGGAGCTGGTGAATTCCTTGGGCTCTTTTTACTGCCTCTGTCTGTCTGTCAGTCTCTGTCTGTCTCCTTGTTCTAGAATTAGCCCTTGATGCTTTGTCATGTTGCAGTTGCTGTTCAAATCCACCTTCTAAGCCCACGTCTCGCTGTACAGAAAAGCCCCTGGACAGACGGACTATTTCCACTGACCTTTTAACCCGTGATTTCACACTCAAACTCTCGAGTACACAAATCTACACCGGTTTAACACACATTCAGTATGACTTGATCTCACCACACACACCTCTGTCTTTTGTCCGGGGTCAGCTGTGTTCCTCTGCTGCTGTCCCACCACAGGGCTCTGTATGCAATTAGGGATTGGGGAAGCAGAGGTTGATCAGTAAGGGATTCATGGGAATGTTTCTCAACCGCAATCTGGTCAGGCAGACTCACACACATACAGACATAGCCTCTGTGAACCCAGGCTATACATGCCGCCTGACCAAACTTCACTTCAGGAATTACTAAATCGTTTTAGAGGATCACCCTGCCTTTTCCTCTCAATGTTTTCATTTTAAGGCCCAAGAGAAGATCAAATGGCAGATCATGTGCTCAGGGTTAATGGTGCTTTTCTCTGTTGAATCCATCATTATTTTTTGGCCGCTGTTATAATATTATATGCATGTTTGCCTGGCAGAGGAACTTTGATTGTACTTTCACTGTAAATGGCATTTCATATTTCATCATTAAGGCCTTGCAGGCACCAGTGTGCTGTGTAGGTTAGTTTTAATGCACACAAATTCATAATTTCACAAGCTGGATGGATTTAATGGGAAAGAGAGATAAGGAGGTCTCGATTCAATGACAGGCATGGCTCTGGTTAAAAAGCTTTGGAGCTGCAGAACAGCCCACAAGTCAGGTTTTCAGAAGCCTTCTCCACATCGTTAATCTGTTGGAACCAAACAGGAGGAATGTGTTTCCCTTCCCTAATTCACACCACACTTCCCTGTTTGCTTCTGAGGCATCCTTAAGGGTCCCTGTTTGGTATATTTACTGTACCATAACTGTATATAATTCACGGTAAGTATTTATGGAAAGTTTGGTACCAAAAATATTTAAGATTTTTTTATGAACTTTTCAAAACGATTTATTCATTTGTTCCCTTATTTTAGTTAAATCTTGGGTTATTTAGGGAACAAAATTAATGAAATATGGATTTTTTCCAAATTAATGAAAAATTGTCACAAATTAATAAGTTGTAGGAACGAATTAACAAGTTGTAGGAATGAATAGTCTATCTGTCATGTGTCCCACAGCTCTGCAAACCACAGTTATCCGATGAAATGACTTAGTTACTACATTTCTATTGCTTTTCATGTTGAATAACTTTGTGTTGTTTCTATTTTAATGTTCTTTTTAAGTTTAAATCACATTGAAAGCTTAATTAGTACATTGTGAATTAATGATGATGCATTTATATAAAGCGCATATATATGTAATATATGTAACAGCGCGGGTGAACTCAGGGCGTGTCCAAATATACTTTTGCTAGTTTAACGACGGAAAAACGGTTGGCGCGCATGGTCTAAACGTATTGTCCCTATTCTCTTAATGAGTAATGGGTGTTTTTTGGGCATAATGTGCAATAAACCAATCAGAGTCTCATCTTCCAGCTATTTACACGGCGGAATTTGGCAAGTGCAAAGACAGAACGCATCTCAGAGATGTAACAGAGCTGTTTGTGTGAGCAAATAGCCTAATTCTGATACATGCGATGCAATACATATATGTAAAGTACTGTGACCAGTGCAGTAAGAGCAGGTGCAGGTTAGATTGGTGGTGAGGAGTTCAGAAGCATCACAACCTCGTGGGAAGAAGCTCTTCCTGAGCCTACTAGTACGAGAGCGTAGGCTCCTGTAACGCCTGTAATGCCTAATCTTGTCTGGATGGGAATATCTGTAATTGTGGTACATTATTTTTTCAAAGTGCTTCTCTTTTATTTTGACCGACCTTTGTCAAATTTAGTTACTAAATCTACATTTCTTGATGCATTGTCTGATGTACCTTCACGATTGATTTAGACATTTTTTCCCTGACTTTTCTGGGTAAAATAACAGTTGGTAATTCTAGTACTACTAGCATCTGACTGCTCATAACAACGCTAGTTGCAACTTATGAATCTTACATAAAATTTTCCCTTTATTTATGCATACAGTGCATCATGTATTCACTACTATTCAAAAGTTTGGGGTCAGTTACATTTTTTAAAACATTTATAATACTTTTCATAAAATTCATAAAATATGCATTACATTTATAGACTGTAATGCACATGTAACAATTATGACATAATGTAACAAAAGATTGTGGGCCCTATTTTAACAATCTAAACACAAAGTGTAAAAAGCGCATGGTGCAGGTGCACTCAGGGCGTGTCCAAATCCACTTTTACTATTTTAACGACAGAAAAACGGTTGGGGAGCCCGGGCGCATGGTCTAAATTGGTTGTCCCTATTCTCTTAATGACTTTAGTCCAGGTCTATGGCGCAGTCTATTGTCAGCTCCTTAAAATAGCAATGCGCCTGAACACAGCTCTTTTTTAGACCAGCACGCCCATGGGTGCAAAAATGAGCACAAATGCATTTGCTAATTTAACGACGTGGCGGTGGATGGGAAGATGCCGGCGCCGGACTGAAACTAGCAAACACACTTGCGCTGCATTGCGCCGGGTGTATTATAGAGCCCTGTAACTTTAAAAAAATTTAAATAAATACTTTCTGTTGTGTCCTGAAATCTGAAAAAAAAATGATTTCCACAAAAAAATATTAAGTAGCAAATTTTCTTTAAACATTGATAAAGATAAGATCTGTTTCTTGAGCACCAAATATTAGAATTATTTATGAAGGATCATGTGACACCGAAGACTAGAATAATGATGAAAGTCACTGCATTAGCTGCATCTGAAATCGCATATTCTGTGAGTAGGCACAAACAGTAAAAAATGTTGTTCTATAGATGTTCTATAGACCCCTTAATCGCCTACGTCACTGTGACGTCACCGCTCTAGCTGGAGGCAAAACATAAGGCAGAACTCATAGCAGGTGCACTAAAAGTTTTTTTGACTTTTGAAACACTTGTTTCAAAACTAAAGTTTTACCATATCCCGGCAGACATTCCTTCACAGAAATCAAGAAGACAATTGTGGTTGAATGCAATACAGTGTACAGACTGGACGGAGATGATCATAAATAATGCTCGTGTTTGCAGTGCACACTTCATATCAGGTAAAATAATCTATGCATATGAACTGGTGTGTTGGTTTTATCTAGTAAATCAGCAAGTTTCTGTTTTATAGGTGAAAAGTCGCCAACATTCAGCACACTAGCTAGTTTAAATGCCAAACAAACATACAGCGATAGATGTGTGTGCCATCCTTTGAATGGTCTCTTAAGATAATACACATTGCAAATCATAGTTAGCCCAGCGATAGGTTACCTTAGAAAATAAGCCTTGACAAAATTCCCCAAACCACCCAAAAGTAATTCACATGGCCGTATGGCATACGGGTCAGGTAGCTTGCTTCCATCCTGCGAGAGTTAATTTACAAAAATAGCCGTCACGGTCCCGCAGAGTCAGGTACTGTACATATTCGGACAGTTCCAAACCTTCCTCAGCATCCATGTTTAATAAATCCCTTCTAAAAAGTGCTAGCTTACGCTTGTCAACATTGCGTCTGTGCCTCTTTTTACCTCCAGCTAAGCCCCGCCCACCCGGAGACTTTGCAGTGTTTACTAACTTTTAAGGGGTCTATATAGTATGGATGTAATCCAGACATACTAGATTCATCATGTTGTCATTGTCATGTGACCTACCTGCATCAGTTGCATCACTTAACTGCCATTCACAAGTCCTCTACCATGGTCTCAAGGCATAGTATAATATCCACTGAATGCACAATTCAGAATCTCACCAGAAATATTAGGTCATCTGGGCACTTTTTACCGACTGTTTAATGAATACTGGGAATTTGTACATACTACTCTGTTCACTTGCTATTTTTCTATATAGTATTGAAGTATGTGATTTTAGATGCAGTCATTGTAATGTTTCATTCAAGAATGCTGTGTTGGTGTTTATTCATTAGATTTTCTCATCTGTTTTCATAGCTATGGTGATGTCATATACGTTTATAGTACAGGTGTTGCCAATCAGCTAAGGGAGCCCTAATTAAAGGCGACATCTGTGTGGAAAAGAGGTGGAGTCTTCAATTTCATTGTCTTGATCTTTTTGATGTGTCATGGGAATTTGGTCAGTGAATGTCACTGTTTAAGTGTTTGGTCTAGGTTTTGTTCTTTTTGTGAAGCTTGTTTAGTAAGACTAAAGGTCTCTGCACACCGAGTCCAAAAATTTAGTGTGCATTTTTTTGTTCTCAAAATCCTACAAATTCGTCACGCACAGAAACCGTTCATATTGAGTCCGATATGTATTAATAAATCCTTTGCAAAAAAAAGACAACAGTAGGCCTACTAAATGGAGTCTTCAAGCATTGAGGATGATTTTGTTGTCCTCTCACTTCTTAAAAAAAGAAAAAGAAAGGAAATATTGGGTCCATCCAGTTCTGAGATATAGAGAGGATGGAGAGTTGTCAGTGACTCAGTTCGGTGCTTTGCTAGCGATACTAGAGCCACATATTAAAAAGAAGACCACCAATTTCTGTGAACTCAGAGTGCAAGGATCTATATACATTGCTTTGTGCTGTGAGACGAAGTGGATGAACTTGACCATCACCATTTTGGATTTTGGGGTTCGCTTGTTCGGTGGCTCTGAACTGTCAAAATGCCTTTCAAAATGCTTGCCACCGATGCGAAAAACACGAAACATCTAACCTAATCTGAATTTTTTTTTATGACTGACGAATATTTTGGAGGCATTCTGTAAACGTGATTGACATACAGTAATGTAAGGTCATATTTATTTATTAAGTCCAAAAAATTTTAATATTCGGACTCCGTGTGCAATGACCTTAAAGAAGGTGGTTTCTGAAGGTACCTTAGTCCATTTACTTATCTTTACAGTTCTCCTTTTGATCATGTGTTGCATCCTCCTGTTGGGCCACATTGCAGCATTTCATAACCATGCTGAAGGGGTCACCCAAATGTTAAATTGAACACTCATGTGCAAATATTGTTTCAGGTGGACATTGAACAGAGTGATAAGACACACCGCCTGCTCGGCCCAGGCTACAGTTATGCAGACGGGTGTGATGTGCTTCCAGGAAAACCCCGCTTGGCCCTTCCATGTGGCGACCCCTGTGAAACACTTGCACACATTCGCCGGGGAGCCCCACCCTGACCCAATAAGAGCATAGGACAAGCTCTTAGAGAGTGATCATTCACATCAAAGTGGGGGTCAAGAAAAAAATATTTCTACAGATTCCAACTCCGTCAACCAGACACCCACTGTCCCCGGTTTTCACATCTGTGAGATCACTTCAAGATCATCAAGTAGCCATGTGCTCAGATATCATGGATCGTACTCGGTTTTACCACCAGAAATCATATCTGATGTTGTCTGTTTTAAGAGCTCGATGTGTTTAGATTGTACAACCTCGTTGGCTTGTCGAGATCTGGACTGTGGTGCTGAGAGATTATTATTTTTTCGCATGTCGAGCTGTCTGTGCTCTCCATTTGTTTAGAGTTGATGAGGTTTTTATAGCTCGTGTTCTTCTTTGAACTGTGAATCAGTGGAAAGTATGCCTCTAGTTGGAGACAAGGGAGCTCTCACCCCGCTCTTCCATTTTATTTAACATTCCTCTTTACATTCTTCTGGTTTGTTGACTTTTCGTTCTTTCTGTTGTTTTCCCCAGGAAGTGGTAAAAGCTCCGGCATAAATATACTGTATGTATTTCTGCCTTGGAATAGTGTCAACAAAACCAGTGGAAAGACATATGTTGTGATGTTGTGTTGCCATGTGGAGTCAGTGTTGGAACGTTTTTTCTCAGAGGGCATCTCAATCGTCTTCTCTTGCCACCTGCAGCATCTGGTGGGTCTAGTGGTCATGCTCTGATTTTGTGCAAACATTTTTATCTTTACAAAAAGAAAATTTAATGTTTTCTTCCTTTTTTACTTTTAAGTGAAAAAGTAAAAGTCATGACATTTGCCAAGTATGGTACCCCCATACTCGGAATTGGTGCTCTGCATTTTAGCCATCCAAGTGCACACAGCAATGAATGAGGGAACACGCACATACGTCGTGAACACACACCCGGAGCAGTGGGCAGCTACATTTTTTTCCTGCACCCGGGGAGCAATTAGGAGTTCAGTGCTTTGCTCAAAGGCACTTCAGCCATGGGTACTGAGGGTGGAAGAGAGTGCTGTTCATTAATTAGAACCTGCAACCTTCTGGTTACAAGTCCAATTTTCTAACCATTAGGCCACAGCTGCCCCTAGCTGCCCCATTTTAATGTTTAACGTAACGCTGTAGGAAGATTTGGCTGGAAAATGATGCAAAGCGTTATCAGTTTGTATTTCATTCTCAGCCATCTTACTGATGCAGCCAAAATTGCCCCCCCCCAAAAAAAAATTTTGACTAAGCCTCATTTATGTCAGCTAACTAGATAACATTATCTTGGTGACAAATCAGCAGAATTTGCAGCAAAACTTTAGAGTGCACCACAGAAATCCAAATAAAGGCAAGGCATTAAAAGATTTGTACAGTTCTCTCTACCAGCCTAAAATTCTCTCACACTGAAATTACTAATTTCAGTGTTTAGTTTTATGGGCACATTTGTTTACTTTTACTCGATAAGCAATCCTGATACAGTGTTGAGTCACCACTTGTTAAATCTCGTTCTTGAATCAAAAACAGTTGAGAATTGCTTCTGTAAACAACAGTCTTCATCTAGATAAATCCATTATTTTCTTTCCCTTCAGAAGGGTTGCCTTAGATGTGCTTTAACTGCTAAAATGCGCAAATTTAGAGTGCTGGCCTGGGCCAGAAGAACTGGAGCTGCAAAAGGTTTTTTTTTTTTTTTTTTTTTTTAACCAACAGCTGATTTCTCATGACAAGCCTTTTTGTGGTTCTAAAGCAAGACTTGTTGGCCTTGTCTTGGGAATTGCATCTTTGAAGTGAAGGAAAAGAGGAAACGAATGCTGTTAAACTTTTTTTTCAGCAAGGACTCGGGAGGATGGATCAGTCTAAGTTGGGATGGACATGAATGAAACAGACTAAATTGAAGGTTTTGAAGCATACAGGAAAGATGCCCATTTCTTTATCTCCTGAAATATGCAGATTATCAGTCTGTTGTTTGTTCTATCCATCCGCATTAAAGTTAAAAAGGGAAAGAACATGCCCTAGGCTCTTGATGCTCAACAGAGGGACTCATGTTATGACAGAATTTTATTTTCCCATAACTCTCCTAAGCTTTTGGGACAGCTGTTGCATACTCAAATGATTATGAGCAGGAAAGATAAGATGCCGATACTGTCCACGCATGCTTTATTTCACCCTCATTGAAGTTGGTTGGATTCCATGTGCCATCTTGATCTCTCTGCCGGTGTTGCCTTTCTCCCTTGAGTGCTTCAAGGCCCAAGCTTTCTCAAAAGCATATAAATCTGATATCGAAATCCTCCTCGGTTGATTCTTTGTGATGGGGAGGAACACCTGAGGGAGCATCTGATTCATATTAACCTGCATTGCTTAGAATGAACAGTTCTGTGAAGCTAAGTTTTGCAGTTCCCACTAGTCTTGTATCACTTCCCTCGAGCAAAAATGAGCACCAGTCGCCGAGAACATTGACATGAATATCAACATTAGGATCCTGTTTGGCAGGCTCACCGGGGTTTCACACAAGATGCTTGCCATAGCCTATTATACTCGTAGGTGGGATAAAATAACATTTATAATAATTATTTTGTATCTTGGATACAGTGACGAGTTTGGGGTGTAATAAATGCTGTTTGTCTGTTAAATTTGTTGTTTCTATCAATGTCAGAATCTTGAATGGAATTTATTTTGAAGCAAGTATGTGTAGGAAGTTTGGTGCTGAGTCTTAATGTATCTTCTTTCTTACTTTTTTTAAAATTAATATCACATTCCCATCTTATTGCATTGTATTATGGTCAAATTAATATGTTTTATTCTTTCTGTTTTATGTGTTTATGGTTTGATTTTAATGTGCAGCACTTTGGTTAGTCCTATGGCTGTTTTTAAATGTTCTTTCTATATAAATGAACTTGAACGTCTTTTTTTACAGACTGATTGTACCATTGTTTCTATAGCACAAATAAATAAAACAACTAAAGAGGAGCTGCTGTTAAGCACTACCTGTGAAGTAGAAGAAAGTAGGAGGCAGATCCATCAATCACACACAGGGGGTGTTGATGACAGTTTTGTGGTTGGCAGACACTGTAATTGCATATCATTACCTGCAGAAGCCCTTGTTTGAGGACCTAGCTAGCTGTTAGCAGGGTCTGCAATGACATCAGCTGGTAAACCTGTCTTCTCTAATGCATTTCTGCTCATTTGACACATCTAAAACGCACCCTGAAGACAGACAAATGCTTGATGTAAGGGTCAGGCTATTTTAGAGTGCCCAAGCTGAGTTTATTTTCCTGTCTGGTTTTTATGATCTGAACCAATATGCTCAAGCACTTGAGGTCATTAGATAGTAGTCCGATCTATTTTGTGTGTATTTTACGGTCCTGTGGCAGCCTAGGGCAGTCTCTCACAGACGGTCAGAGAAGGGTCTATTCAGGGTACAGAGTGAGAGCTGATGGATTCCCATTCCTGTTTTTTTGTTTACAGCTGCACAAGCAGATATCTAGCGTGTTCACCAGGCCCCCTCTCTTTCCGACAAATTCCTCCTAGATTAAGCAACAGTGCCCTTCAGTAGATCTTGCATTCCTTAGACAATGACAAACAGATCTAGACTGGATTCTTCCTTTGCCCACTGTCTCTTAAATTAAAACCAAATGGTTGTGTCATTGCTTCAACACAAGGAAGTTTTAATGAACTTGTTTTCTTGGCATGTTAACAGTGAATGGGTACGGTTGCTCTGGCAACTGCAAAATGTTACATAGTTACAGCTACATCATGTTGACATAACGAATGCTTTATACAGGGTTCCCACGGGTCCTTGAAATCCTTGAAAGTTCTTGAATCTAAAAAAAATTAAAATAGTTCAAGGCCATAGAAAGTTTTTGAAAATAAACATACATACATACATAGTCTCAGCTTCAGATGTCACGCTCACGAACCGTTGGCTGAACGTCTGATGCATACGGCACACAAAATTAGAAATACTTCAGGAGTTTCGAAGTCGTCATCAGATTGGTTGAATTATAAAGGATTTCCGGGAGATGTGTGTGTCGTGTTCTTTGTCATTACCTAAGGTTCAGACTTCGCAAATCAAATAGTTCTTTGTTAAATGGATTACATTATATATATATATATATATATATATATATATATATATATATATATATAGTGGTGTGAAAAAGTGTTGGCCCCCTTCCTGATTTCTTATATTTTTTGCATGTTTGTCACACTTTAATGTTTCGGATCATCAACATTTTTTAAATATTAGTAAAAGATAATGCAAAGTAAACACAGCAAGGTTTTGGTTATTAAGTGAAAAAAAAATCCTAAACTACATGGCTCCGTGTGAAAAAGTGCTTGCCCCCTAAACCTAATAGCACCCCTAGCAGCAACAACTGCAATTAAGCGTTTGCGATAATGAACCGCCTTTTTAAGGTCATGCCACAGCTTTTAAATAGGATTCAGGTCAGGACTTTGACAAGGCAACTCTGGATATTCTCCTTCAGGATTTTTTGGTAAACAGCAGAATTCATGGTTCCATTTATCACAGCAAGTCTTCCAGGTCCTGAAGCAGCAAAACAGCCCCAGACCATCACACTACCACCACCATATTTTAATGTTGGTATGATGTTCTTTTTCTGAAATGCAGTGTTACTTTTACACCAGACGTAATGGGACACACGCCTTCCAAAAAGTTAAACTTTTGTCTTGTCAGTCCACAGAGTATTTTACCAAAAGTCTTGGGGATCATCAAGATGTTTTTTGGCAAAACTGAGACGAGCCTTTATGTTCTTTTTGCTCAGCAGTGGTTTTCATCTTGGAACTTTGCCATGCAGACCATTTTTGTCCAGTCTCTTTCTGATGGTGGTGTCATGAACACTGCATTTCTTTGGATGTTGTTGTGGGGTCTTTTGTGACCTCTTGGATGAGTCGTTGCTGTGCTCTTGGGGTAATTTTGGCCGGCCAGCCACTCCTGGGAAGGTTCTCCACTGTTCCATGTTTTTGCCATTTGTGAATAATGGCTCTCACTGTGGTTCGCTGACTGATAGATCTCATTTACTTTCTTTCTCAATTGTTTCTGAATTTCTTTGGATCTCGACATGTCTAACTTTTTAGGATCTTTTGGTCCACTTCACTACTTCAGAATTTCTTGATTGTAAACTGGTGAGGCAGTGATCAGGCCTAGGTGTTGTAGCAGAAATGAGTCGAATCGGACAAATCAAAGAGTCTATCAGAGCTGTGTGCATTGAAACGAGAGCCGAATTCCTCAGGAAGTCATAAATCAGTTCTAGTGCCACAAGAACCAAGCAAGATAACCAACCAACCAACTTGTTCACACAACAGCTTTCAACATTAACACCAATATAACAATTATTGACAATTTTAATTCGAAGAAGAGATTGTCAAATTTATTGTACGTGATTGGAATGCAACGCTGGACATCACATGTAAACCCAGGAGATCAAGTTAAATACTTGCATTGACTTTCCCCACCCAGCCAGTGAAACCAGACTGAAATTCCTAAGGGGGAAGGGCTTTAAACCTTTGTCTTCACAGAAAAGTCCCTTTGCCAGAGAATGGCAAAGAAACTGCTTTTTATACATTATATATGGACCAGAATGAACTCAAAAAGACTGCTAAATGAATCGTTCCATTGCTTAACTCCATATTCATTTATGTGTAACCCACACATTTGACTATCATGTATAATCACTTATTGTGTATGTCTTTTGATAACTATAGGATACATAGTCATGTCTAGTATTGACATAATCGAATTTTCTTGCTTGATATTGTCCTGACAATCATTTATTTGTAAAATATATCATAATCATGTTATAGGAATCATGTCCAAAATTAGACCCTGTGAGGCAAGAACCACATGCTTGGTAAGATAAACAATGATTTATGATACCCCAGACCCCAGGACCATATCTGATTGGTCAAGGCAACATTTGAGGGGTGGCCAACAAGGAAGTTTTAAATACTTTGGACCCCATGAAATTTGGCTTTTAGTTCAGGTCTAGCTGCTGCTATTAGCCATGTCGGCTTTTAGTTCTAGAATTGCTTGTGCTATCAGTCATGCCTTGCTTTTTAGTCTGCTTTTAGTTCCAGCCTTGCTCGTGCTATCAGTCATGCCTGCTCTTAGCTTGTAGCTTTGCTACCTAGCTTTAGCTTGTAGCATCTAGCCATGTGGTTAGTCATCATGGTTCTTTGAGCGCGGTTCCAGCGTGCCTGCCTGCTGCTACTTATGCCACAATGAGAAGGAACACAACCTAGTCTCGTCAAACTTTATTTCTTTTCTTTTCCGTTTGAGAGTTTCGTGTTCTGAGTTAAGTTTTGTAACGTCGACCTCGTCTGCGCGTTTGAACTCCCACCAGCCACACAACTTTAGCTTCAGCCAACGCCCAAGCACGGGCTCCCCAAGACGTCACTTCAGCCAACTGAACTTCCAGCCAATCAGCGACACCGGGATACCCCTTTCAACGGGAGTCCCTTTCACAGGAAACTAAGGCAACGTATCCCCAGATATTTGTTGTGCTGGTGTATCTAATATAATTTTAGTCACATTGAGGAACTCAATGCAAGGGCTAATTACGTGATTGATGGTTGTTCATGTCTATGGAATTTAACGTATTGCTGTTAACTTGGGATTCCATATTTCCATTCTCTTAAACTCATCTTTCCCTAACTTTCGATATTCCTGCAACTTGTGTGAATGTGTGTGTGCGTGCGTTTATGTGTTAGATTAGTTTATATGTCTTAGATTTATCTAATAAAGCCTTATTCATATTGAAAAGAGAAGTATCTTGTGTTTTGTGCTTACAAGTTAATGTCTTAAGCTGCCGATCTTGTTACTGTGCTAATTGATAGTGTTTCACTATAGTTTGGATATTAGTATCCAGCGCAGATTTGATGTTAAACGGCTAGTTCACTGAATCGCAGGGCGTCTCCGTGACCAGCCGTGAAACAGTGATTCTGTTCAAATTCCCTTTAAAATCTTAAATGATTCCCTTTGAGCTAAATTGACCTGTTTCCCTTACAGTGTGTGTTAAGAGAAATTTAACTCTGGTGTGATAAACCACAGTTTAAACTGGGGCAAACACTTCTTCACTCAGGGCCATGTAGTTTTGGATTTTGTTTTTCCTTAGTAATAAAAACCTTCATTTAAAAACGGCATGTTGTGTTTACTTGTTATCTTATATTTAAATTAGTTCGATGATCTGAAACATAATAGTGTGAAAAAAATGTAAAAAATTTGAAATCAGGACACTTTTTCACACCACTGTATATATATTTTTTATTATATTCATTATACTATATGAACTGAAATTGCATAATATAGTGCTTAATATTCTCAGATTAGAAAACAAATTTTCTGACTAATGTCAAACTGACTTGAGTCCACAACAGAAGCTCTAGTGTGAAAATATCCTGTTTTTGAAAGAGTTTGAGTTTTTTATTTTTAACTTGAATATATTTGTTGGTAATATTCTGATTCTTCATAAGGATGTCAATGAGCAAATGAGTCACAAACTAATCTTGGTTTGTGTATTTCAGCGGTTTGATTGGCCTCTGTATACACCCTATTTATTCACTTCTTCCATTGTGTGAACATAATTGTGCAAACAGAAATTTTAAAATAAATCTTCATTTATTCACCTGTCATCTTATTGCTGCAAAATATATGCTGACAGAGTGATCTGGTAATTTATCATATTGAAGGGGTTTATTTTGTGATAATTACCTGCTGACTGTACCTTATTCCACTTAATAAATGTTCAGTTGAGAAATTAACTTATATTATACAAGAGGCACTAGCACAGTGTGATCCACTATACAGTCTGGCAGTTGCACACTAAATGATTAAGCCTAAGAATGCAGCAACTGAGCAATCACAATTGATTATACCAAAGTTTGTCTGAATTCTCGATTCTGATCGATTGGCAGGTATGCATTACAATGTTTAATGCACTGGTAGTTCCATGTCAGTTTAATCATTGTTCTATATTAATGTGCTGCTTTAACTTGATGCACAACACATATACATTACTCATTGCTCACACACATAGAAGAGAGAGAGAGAGAGAGAGAGAGAGAGAGAGAGGTTCTCGTCAGGTGGTTCTTGGTCTCCACGTTGTGCATTAAAATCATTTAATGCACAATTAATAAGTCTTCAGAGCAAATTTTCAGTTGCTCTGCCAGTATTTAGAGATTTTTGCATTCTAAAATACAGGATTTGCAGGCAAAGTGGCACATTGCATTCATTTCTCAAAGGAGTGGAGCATGAATTCATAAAACTCTCTCGCCATTAGAGGCTGTAAATAGTTTCAGCATTCTGTCAGTCTTGTTACAGTGGACTTCAAAGGCTTTAGAAGCCTCGGCATGGCTTATGTTCATGCCTGAACTATTAGGGCTTCTTTCTCATTTGCTTAAATGCTTCAGACACTAAACTGCCTTTGTGTGTCATATTTGGCAGACATTGGTAGCCATTGTTCTGGCCTTTTGCATGGCCACGCAAAATTGATAACGTCCATGTTCAGTAGATGTGTCACAGACTATCATTAATGCAGTGCTGATTTGCATTAAAATAAATTTCCAGAGAAAAATGTTTCCTCATGCGTAAATGAAGATTTGTTTAATTAAACAGGCCGTCTTAAATGTGATTGTCTTATGATTAACTTACTCTGACAAGTCCTGACTATTTCCATATTAACAGTGGAGGTTTACTAAGTGTTAATAGATTTGCTCCATAAAATTTTTTTTTGCGTGTTTTCTTTTGCAGGTGGGAATGTTCGCCTGGCGGTGCACTTCATGAAACGACATGTCAACCTGAGATGCATTGTCAGGCAGCACTACAGAGGTAGTTCCTCTTCTCATTGATTAAAGACGACTGGTTTGAGTATTTCTTTCCATATTAAGTTGACTCATGAGACGGATGATTGTATTAGAAGCACCTGTGTTGTTGTTATTAGTTCATTCAGCTGTCAGGCTCAGTTAGAGGTCACTGTCTGGATCATTTTTATTTTGGAAAAAGTTAACTGAAATATGTTCACTTAGTTGGCAACTCAGAACATGATTCTGAATGCATTTTATGCAGAACTTGCAGTTGCAATCAGATGTAAACAGATATTAAAAAAAAAAAAGTTATTTATTTGAAGAATCAACCCATTATATGAGCCTATACAGTTAGAGACGAATGCACTGCAAACGAATAGAGGCAGAGCTCAAAAAATATTTCAGACTACAGCCAAGGCCACCCGAGCCTGGCTTGATGACAGCTCAGAGGGAAAATGTGGTTGGCTTATCATAGTAAACAAGTTCAGACTAAAGCTTCACTGTATCTTTAGAGATAAAGCATGTCAGACTCTGAAGGGAATTACTGTCATCATTGTACATTATTTATGCTTAACATACAGACTAAAAAGTCCTGTATAGATTATTTTAAGTGATCTAGAAAAAACTAAAAGAAGGAAAAGTAACTGACCAACCGTTAGCTTGGCCTTCATTTTTCAAGCTAAACTTGGCCAAGTTTGAAGGAACTAAACCAGAATACATCAAACAGTGTGGTTTGTTTTAGTTATATCAAGTTACATATTTGAAACTTTATTGACTAAGGGGCAGTGGGGACTTAAAGTTTGCATTCAGCTTTGTGGCAGCTTAGCCATTTTGTTAAAAACAACAAATAAAGCTTTCTCAACATTTCCCATGAAGAGGGCATTGAGGTCATTTGAAGCTGTTGATGCTCCTG
This sequence comes from Carassius gibelio, assembly GCF_023724105.1. NCBI lineage: Eukaryota > Metazoa > Chordata > Actinopteri > Cypriniformes > Cyprinidae > Carassius > Carassius gibelio. The sequence continues at coordinate 8,436,488 of NC_068383.1, forward strand.
TAAATTCATTTTAGTGGATCAACTCCCATTTTTTAAATTTTTACTGTAGACATCTCTGAGGATTTTATGTGAACATCACGCATATTTTCTTCTCCTCTCCCATTTCACCCTTTGTTTCAGAAGGAAAATTTACTGCATATAATATTGTACTAAATGGTTTCCTCACTTCAGCTACAGTCGTTTAGTTTTTTTTTAACCTTCACAGAGTTGCGTGTGTTTCCTGAGCGTGTTGTGGTGTGTGCCAGTCCTCCGGAGAATTCTGCACTTCCCATTGGAAATCTGAACCTGGATGTGGTAAGATGTGGCCCCTTATGTTATAAAATAATGTTTATAATCAGTGCTGGAGAAGCTCATTTGAAACTAGCTTGCCAAGCTACAGCCTGCTTAAATAGATTCAGTTACAGTAAACTACAGTCAGGTGACCCTCTTTAATAATAGTTTGCTACACTATGAGTTAACAAATGTATCTAACCGTAATGAAGATCTTTAAAGGGGCAAACTGATTTCAATCTGTGGACAGTCTGTTGGCTTGACTTCAGTAATGATGACTAGTTATTCTCCAGCTCCTTATATAATGTATAAAGAATGTAAGAAAATTAAGTACTTGTGTCTTAATGTATGCTGTTTCCCCTTCTCTGCAAATGCCATGAAGTGGGTTCTGGACTCTTGTAGCTAATTCCTATGTGTTTGGTTCTCCCCTCTTGCTTATTATGGGGCGGCAAAGGAGTAGTTGGAAGTGACTTAATGGTGAGACTTTTTACTCTATACTGCTCTCTGAGGCGGACCACTAAATGCCTTTGGCCTAAGATGTAGAGCCTTGGGCCCTCATTTATAAAATGCACATACAATCATATTTGATTTTAAATACCATATCTGTCTATCTGTCTTTTTATCTTTGTTTCACAAAGTCGTTTTGTTTTGGAACTACATGAGTAAAAGATGGCAGAATGTTCTTTTCTGGGTGAAATGTTTCTTTAATGTTCACGCAATACCTTTTAAGACTGATTTGTTGTCAGGTCATTCAGGCAGTGCACTTAATTAATTTAGAATATATGTAGTTTTGTACATTATTATAGATTATTCATCTTGAAGCAACAGTAGGAAATTGAATGCAGGATTTGTATTCTGAAATCATGAGTTGCATCACTGGTACACTATGTGTTCTTTGCTTCGGAAACAAGACCACAGTTTTACTTGGCTCACACACATGCCCTCTTACGCTTACTCCACTTTTATGGCAACGGTTGTGTGTGGGTATGAAGACTGTTATTTTGTTCAACAGGATACTCAGTGGTAGGATCTCTGGAGCCATGAATGTCCAAGTGAAAGCATCCTTGATCAGACTTCCTACTGTGAGTCCAGAGATCTCATCTATTGTGTCTCCGGCCAACTCAGATCTTCTTCAAATCTTTTCATGTACACTTCTTCCCTGTGAGCCTCTTGGTTGATCCTGCTCTATCTTCTAATAAAATCCTGGAAAATGTGCACCGAGCCACCCACCTTGGGTGGACATCAAGGATGAAGACAGCCTCCCATCTGTCCTGCTATCGATGTCGGTACTTTTTCAGGTTGAATCATTTGCCATTGCTTTTCTTTGAGACATTTTATTTCAGCCCTTGCTTTGGCTTTCAATGAAAGCAAGAATCGTAATAATTTGAGTGATGTTATCCAGTTCGACAGTGAAAAGTTCACATTGTGTAACCGCTTTTCCAGTTCAGGGATGCAGGGCCCTTGTTTTTGCATTCCCCTCATCAGGATGTGGTTCTCTGTGCTTGTATATGCTGCGAGGAAGGGTTAGCAGGAGCCTGCGGTGGTGCTCTTGTTATTTGGCAGATTGAAAGAGAGTGCATCAGGAGAGTGAGCTGGAGTTTCTCTCATGACAAAACAATTATTTCTATTGCTCCGCTCTAATTTGTCACTAGGAGCCTTTTTCTACAGTTTCTTTCTTTCTTTCATTTATCTTTTTAGTTAGCCAGGAAAGTTATGAATCTTAATAAGAAATGCGCCTCAGCTGTATGAGTCACACACTATGCAGATTTTCAATTTGAAAATGATAATGGCTCTGTGAATTTGTTCTTCCAGTGTTGTCATATGTTTATGGTGAGTTTCTCTCACCACAGAGCTTGACAGTGAGAGCCTGAATGACGCCACATGTTTTGAGGCAGTATGGGAATTTGTCTGTGGCCCTTCCACTTGATTTAGTGCCCAGTTTGCAAAATACAGTTTATATCAGCCACACAGGGTTTCCATAACACCTATCCAGAGTTCATAAGGTTACACTCTGTAAGCGAACTGTGATATAATGGGTGTTTTCTTGGAGCAAGAGAGAGTGTGAAAAAGATATGTGGTAGGTACTATGTGCAAAGTAACCAGTTTAAACCTTGGAAGGTGACTTGTATCCCCTGTCAAAATGAGATTAACGGTCCCTTGAGTGATTCACATCCTGTGGTGTGGTCTGAAGTGGGTAGAGCGGGAAGGATCCTTCACTGTTGCGTAGCAAAGAAGCGATGCGGGTGCACAGTCAGCACAGAATCATGTCGTCACAACTGAGACAACAGACGTCTCTTCCTTTTCCTTTTAATGCACTTTGTGAAACACCTCAAGAAGGTTTCCTAGCAGAGTGCCCTTAGTGTAAATTGGGTCTGTATTTGGTCATACATCATACTTTACACTACTCTTTAAAAGTTTGGTGTTTTGAAATTTGACTTTTGAATTAGAATGTACACTACAGTCACTAAGTTGGCATTGGAATCATATTTATTTAATAAATTCTTCTTAACCTTTTTGTAACTATACTAATTAAATAAGTACAGTATTTTAATTTAAAGGGATAGTTCGCCAAAAAAAAAAAATTTGTCATCATTTGCTCGCCCTAGGAATTGAAGTGAATGAGACAGTCTAGTATGACTGCATCTTTACTCATAACTATAGTACACTTGTTGGGACGGTCCTCTTAAGTGCTTTGCTGAAGGGCATTATGGCAACAGGCAAATTCCAGTTCATGGATCACCTCTCCCTGACTAATCTTTGTCTTGATCCGTAACTGCTCTTCCATTATTCACACTGTGGGGCACCAAGTGCTTGTGTAAGTTCAAGTGCAAGTGATTTGCCTAATGGTTGAGTCCAGATATATGACTAACGGTACAGTACATATTTGTTTGTTTACTAGTACAGTTAAGCCGTTGTGAGAGTTTCCTCGAAGTTTGCTGGCACTTAAATGGCATTTCATGGTCGATTATGTATGATTGAGCTAATATTGCAGGACTCGCTTAATGGTAAAACATGTGCTTTTGGTCTGTCCAATATTTAATGCCATGAGACAAAGGTTATTATCAGGACAAACTCTTAAGGAGTTGGAAAATGGACTCAGAAAAACCTTTTCTTTCAAAAGTAAATTTAAAGTATCTTTTATAGAAATGTATGTGTAAGACCCTGTTTTATAATTGTTTTATGTAATTTTATTGTATTTTTATTTAGTTTTCTGCTATATTTTTAATGTATAAGCTTTGCCATGAAATAGCCTGTGAAGCTGATGTGGCAATACATTTAAATTAAACCAGAACTGTATGATTGATCTAATGAAAATGTAAAGGGTGAATGAGTTTGTCATCTTGAGTCAAAAGTGACTCATTTCCTTTCAAAAATGACTTGTAGTTGATGGAAGTAACTCTCTAGCTTACATTTACAACAATCATTTAGTGTAAAGACATAAATAGACGCTAATTAAGTATTTATGGTCAAGGGTATGTGGGCTGCATTCCTCCTTACTGAATTCTGCTCTCATTTTTTTCACATTCAACTAAGAGGTTATATGTAAGACGTGACTTTTGTAACAGTAGAGGTCATGGCAGCTCTGACAGTTTGCAAGATAATAATGCATGTGGAGTCTGCATTATTAGGGCTCTACTGATTGCAGATGTTGTTCGAATTATCGAATTATATCATGTTACCTCATTTAATCAAGTGAATAAGAAATCATGTAATCAAAGCCTTTTTTTTAAAACAATAAATAATGCCCAAGTGAAGATCATTTTAATTGAAAAGAAATTATTTTATCTAATCATATATTTTATTTTATGCTACTTTGTTATATTATTTTTTCTTTTATTTGCATGTTTTTTATTTTGTTTAAATGGTTACAACAAGATTTTTAAGATGTTTTTGAAAGTATCTTATATTGACCAAGGCTGCATTTATTTCATTCTATGTGACTTGGTCATTGTAAAATCAGTTTAATAAGCTTATTTTGTGCCCAATAAACCTTATTAACAAAGTCAAAAACAAACACTTCTAAATGTTTTGTGGGAACTAGGATACAAATGTTCTTTGATATATACAAAGTTCAAAAGAACAGCATTTTCAGGACTCAGTCACATTCTCGGAAAACACGCGCTCTGTGAACGAAATAGCTCTGGACAACTAGTTGTCTGTCACGTCATACAATGAGAGAGACGTGAGAGAGAGAGCCACTCAGCTGCACACGTGTTCACTGTGTGTTTCATGTTTTCATGTGTGGTTTCAGTACCTTTCAGTGATGCAGAAATGAGCTGTTTGTCATCTGAAAGTTTTAGATCCAGTCTCTACTGGAGCCACTCACGCCAGTTTGACGTGACAGACATCTAGTTGTCCAGAGCTGTTTCGTTCACAGAGCGCATAATGTGACTCAAATATTCAGCTCTCCACCTAAATATAAAAGCCGTTGTCAGTTAATGAAGATTTGATGGATGAACTTGCAACTAGATTGGACTCTTGTTGTGTCAGAAAGTGATAAGCCTTATATTACTTTGTTCACTGTCACTATGGTACCTAGTAAGGAATATGGAATTTACTCCTGTTACACAGGAGTATAATTGCACTTAATTCACATGTAAACTGACAGCCCTAATTATTATTTTCATAGATGTTCCCTGTTCCCGTAGACACACTGAAATCACTACATTAACTTTCTGAGATTAGTTTCTTTTCTTATTACTCTTTCTCTTTCCCTTGTTTTTCTTTGAAGCCCTGTGAAGTACATGAGAGAATTGCTTCTTGGGTGAGTTTCTCTGGGAAAGGAACACTGCTCCATTGTTGCCGTCTCTTTCATCTGTTTTCCAAACGTTTGTAAAATGCATATGAAGGTATTGAAATTCAAATGTTCTTCCTCCCCTATCCTCCATGTTTTTGTCAAGTGTGTGTGTGTGTGCGCTGTGCCGTTCACGCTCGCTGGGTGTGTTTATTTTCTGTGGACCTTATCGTTAGTGAGTGTGGGTGTGTTTCTGCGTGCTAGTGTGTCTGGATATCCCCCTAAAAACCATCCATTTTTGGTTGCAGTGGGGGGAGGTGAGTCTGGGGGAGTTTGTTTGTGTGTGTGTGTAGGAGAGAGTTCGACAGACGGTGGTCATGGATGGAACACTGTCTATAGGTGAGACAGCAGCTCGTTTCCTCTGACTTTGGCAATGGATTGTTTTTAAACATGATCGGCCCACATTACAACATGATTTCCTATGAATACTTGTCTCTGTGGGTGGACACACACCGCAGAGAGTCTCTAGGGTTCTCATAGACTCCGTTGTCTCAGATCTTCCCATGCATTACCCTTCCCTGCATCTTAAAATGGGCCTTCCCACTAGCTATTGATCAGCCCATTTACAGTGAAGCAGCACTGATTTATTAGCAGTCCTGCTAAACCTGCTGCTTTCAAACAGCTTGAGGTAAAAGAGCTTTGAATGAGTTGGCTCTTTCTGTCTTTGGCTGGATTTCCAACCATGTGTGATATTCTGGTAGACACGATAAACCGGTAAAAACTTGACAAATAGTATAAATGTTGTACTGTTTCTGTTGCATTTATGCTCTAGTGAGGTTGCAGTGTTGTGTCATCACAAAAAACTCAATTCATTACTCACACACTGGCATTGTTTTTGGCAATTTTGGCACTTATTTCTAGCAAAAATAACTACTTTGTAATATATCATGAGAATATATTGTGAGAAAATTACTTGTATTGTAAGATTTTGGTAATATCTCCAAGTATTGTGAATTTTGGAATATCATAATAATGCTATATTTAAACACTAAGATGTAAATGCGGTTTACAAAATATAAAATATAAAAACACATAATCACTTAATGTGCACAAATGTTTTTATTCATTAAGAAGATATGCACATAAAATCATCACATTGCATCTCAAATTTTGCTTTGTCATTCTGAAATGCCAAAATGATTGGCTGCTTTAACTTCCCAGAGCTTTTTGACATGCTCCCATTCAGAAGGCATCTTCTGTCGATTGCTAGCAATCATGAAGTTCATTAGAGTGTAGACTAAAAGAGCCACAGTGGCTTCCATTCTTATTTTGCACCAATTTGCCTGCAAGTAAGTGATTTTGTTGTCTTGACAAGTGTAAATGCTGCTTTATTTGGAAGTAAAAGAATGTTAATGCATTTGGCAGATACTTCTATCCTAAGCAACTTTCAGAGTTTCTGGTTCAAGGTTACTTTTTCTGTTCATGCATTCCCTAGGTACTGAATCCATGACCTTAGCATTGCTTGCACCATTCTATACTGTTTGAGCCACAGGAATACAAATAAATAAAGACTTGGCTTGCAACAAAGATCCTATCAACAAAGATTTTATAATACTTTTGTCTTCGTTTAATCTTAAGCCATCACATGCACTATAGTGTCCAAAACCTAAAACCTTTTGCATATCTTCTACAACCATATCTTTTAAAATTTGCTTATCAGTGTAACAATATGGCGTGAAGTTGTTTGTACTGTATGTCAGTTTTTATGTTTTATTTTATATTATGATTCTTTTTTCATTGCTTTATTTTATATTGATTTTGAGGTCAAACCATAATCTTTTATAGTTGATTGATTTAAACTGATTTAATGCCTGTGAAGCACTTGCATTTTATCTATGAAAATACCACACAACTTCTCTCTATAAAATCATTATATATGGGTATAGAGGACCCTTCTTCAGGTCAGCATCTGTGCACTTTATATGAAACACATCCCTTTGGAGTTTCCTCATTTTGCTCTAATGACTTGACAGACCTTGTGCTTATCTGGCTGTTTGCTTCTAAAATAGAACTAATAGCCTGTATATCTTGAACCTGTTCAGAGGCCTTTTGGTAAACCTACACTTTTATGAAATCCAACCAGTTTGGACTGGAATGATTGTTTTGTGTCAGTTAATTGCAGTTCAACGATCCTGTGCCCCTAAAGACAGCGACCACAAAGCACCTGCTCTGTTCTTGCTCATTCAAGGATTGTTATGTTGACAGAGCTTCATTAGGACTGTTGAAGGTGTATGTTGGTGGGATTCAATAAGCTGCTACTAAAACAAGGACTTCAAAGTATTTGTCAAACTATTCAGGTGGTTAGGTCCTGATAAACACACACACATCTTCCATTATCAGTCATTCTCATTATCAGTTTTAATACCGCAACAAATATGAATATGCTATTGAACACTCAAATCACATTTTTTTTTTATATTTAAAGTTTAGTTTAGAGCAATTAAAACCAGTGTGTGTGTGAATGTGTGTATACAGATTTAACAATTAAAATTGGTATTTTTGACATGGTTTATATTAAAAAATATATAACATGCACATGCAAAATAAGGCACAAAAAATTTAAAACTGCACAAATATTTATATTTTGATGAACAATGATCAAAAATTTGATGACCAAGTCAGAGAAAAGTTAAAAAACAAAACAAAAAAAAATCTTCCTCCTGAATACTGGCAGTTCAATACAAGCTTTTTTGCTTGTGTTTTTCCTTGGTATCTTGGGTATTGCCATCAAAACAAAACATCCCATGGATTTGTTCCCATGGCTACACCAAATATCTCCAAGTTAATTTGTGTCGGTACAATGGTCTTCTCTCAGAGTCCTTTAAATAAATAAATAAATAATTTGCGTCAGAGTTTCTGTCATTTGTTGAGAGAGTAGCTCTGTTCCAAAACCAAATGAGATGCCTACTGTACATAGACAGTATCCTAACTGAAACCGAACCTAATAAATGATACATTAAATTAAACTTCAAAAAATACATTTGATTCATCCACCATCTTGAATTCAATGGATCTCTCTTTTTTTTTTCTGAACAGAGTGAACCAAGCCATTCAAAATATTTTTCTAGCTCTGTCGAGATAACAGATCCATTACCCAGAACCGCTACAAAAAGAGCCATCCTTCAGAAGATGTAAGTACTCTTCTGATATACCTTGAGGTGATACATCTACATCTTCAAGTAACCTTTCCTCATTCCTCCAGTGCTAGGCAGGCTAGCATCCAACCCCAACAGCACCAAGATGATCAAGAGTCCAGATCAGCACAATTCCAAGGAGACAAAGCTGAGAAGGGTTCTGCCGAGACATGTCATCCTGTCACAATATCGTCTGGCAGCTTTCTCACGGGTGAGTCATTGGAGGAAGGGAAAGCCGTGTTGTCATCTAAATTAAGTAACAGTAAAGAGGTCACGGAACCACATCTTGACGCTACCAGTTCAAGGAAACAACCATGGACCCAAAGTAGCTCAGGAGAACATGCTGACCACCAAAAGACAAAAAGATTGCGTCTTGGAGAGCCTGCAGCATCAAGTGATTCCAACAATCCCTCTTCCGATATTGCCACACCAGACTCTGTTTGCAGTCCCCAGACTGAGATTTCACAGACTAACCAAAGCGGGCTGGCAGCAAATCTGAAAGGCCTATCCGTCAAGCCCGTATCCTCTGGCTCCTCTATTAGTTCCAGATTGGTCGCCAGAGAGGGAAAGAAGGGGGGTGAGCTTAGAACATCCCGATTGCGCCGACTCAAGAAGCCCTGAGGGGCACAGCGGCACAGAATGGGAGAGGATGTCTGACGCCACCACGTTGGATGTTACAGTACACACTTCTACTGTAATATTGTCTGTCAGCGGCGGTTACACAAGAGTTCACCACACACAGTCTCTGCACATACAGTACTTCCCTTCTCCCTTTAAACTGAAAAACAAAACTACTTAAACGCTTGAATTAGATTACCAAGAATCTCTCAAATATTTGAATAGACTCCACTAGCAACAGCTTGAAAGGAACTCAAACAAACAGTAACTCCACTCTAAATAAAAACACAAATGTAGTTCACGTTTTTGGTGCAAGATTTGTATTTCAGACTAGCGGGAGCCATTGAGCACACTGTGGCTTCAAGCCCAAATCTCTGGCTCCATCCGTCTGAAATCTCCACTCTTCCAGTTTCAGCTGAGCACATGATTGATTTCGCTGTGTTCTCACATACACCGCGCTCCTTAAGCGATCAGGGGTTTTCACCATTGGAGCCGACTGCCGTCTCCTTGCGGTTTTTATTTGTAAATGTATTATTGCTTTTCGTAACTGCTAAAAGTCTGCTGCTGCAGGATGACTGACAACATTATGGAATGCTGTAGTGGTGCTCGTGTCTGATATTTGGCTAATCACGGGTGCAGTTGACATTTGATGTAGTGCATGATGGCAGGATGATTATATGCATGGACATAAATTTGTTGAGTCTCATGCTTTATTTTCCAGCTGTGCTTACAAATCACTTGATGTTTATGTATTTAGTATAATAGATATGTGTCAAATATGTTGTCAGAATATACAAGCATTGTGCTGTAATAATCCCATAGCATTGCAGTCCGAAGGCATCTGGTTTAGAGTTTTAATTTTAAAGTAATTTAACTGTATGTTCTGATGTTATGTAATAAAATCTTAATCAATAAAAATGTTGAACTAAATATCCACCGAATATTTCAAATCATCTCTTTTTGTAATGCAATATACTGTACTGCCTTACAATATATCTCATGTTTTACCATTACTTAATTTTTTACTTTAAATTAATCTTTATAATATTGAATTATGACATTTTGATGAAGGTCAAGAAAATGTAATCAACCCATTTCAAGCCCTTTCAATATCTTTTTTTCTGTGGAACACCAAAAAAATAAAATAAAAAATTGAGCACTCATTTTGCACTCATTTTGATGCAGTTACAATGACTAGAGACTGATAATTTCCAGCTTCAGAGCATGAAAGAATAATCATACAAGTTACTTGTGCATTATATCCAAAGTGTTCAGAAGTTTTAAAAAGCCAGACTGAACTTTAAGCTTTTCACTTATGTTTCGTTAGCTGAAACCAAATTGAATGAAACCTCCAGTCCTCATTCATTGTGCATGGAAAACTGCAACCTTACTCTTCGAACTGTCTTTTTTTTGCATATTACAGAAGAAAGTCACTAATATAGGAACAAAAGAACTTAAGTATGAGTAAATGATGACATAATTTACAAGATACATGATTGGACAACATTGGGAAACCTCTTTCTTCTTCTCATCACCATAAGCTTTGCCTTTTGCCCTGCAGTTATTTGACTGAATTCCTCATTCATCATGTAGGGAGGGTAGTTTAGTCATGTAGTCGTGGCGTCAGTCTTCACATGGTACAGGGTATAATCAGACCCACACGGTCGTACCTCTTAAATACATTTAGACAGACCTTGTGCCTCACATAACATTACGTCAGTGTAAGAGATGATTCAGCTCCTCCTAAAACAGCACAATGGAGCACAAATCAAAAACAAGCGTTTAATTTTCCTTTTATACAAAATGTTTAATAAATATAACATTCAAAAAATATCGCCAGGAACAAACTAAAATTTACAATAAGGTCAAATATAAACATTGAATATTGCCATGATCTCATAGAATGTACAAATGCGATGAGCATGTCGGTTTGGTGTTTTTAGAGAGCCTCGATATAAAATAGAAACTAAAAGAACACTACATGTGCACAGCAATAGAAATGGACTCCTGAAAGCAAGGCAGTCATCTACAGTGTTTTCATTTGGCCCCCTACTGTTCAAGTATTCACAGCCTAGCTTATGACATACTGCAAACCGAAGCTGAAGAGAAATGATTTGAGTGAATCAGGTTTACCAACAAGCAACTAAAAGACTCGTGTTCCCTTTTATTTTTAGATTTTTTTAATGATTTTTTTTTTCTTTTTCATTTGTGGCAAGCAATGTGTCTGCCACCAGGTCTCCAAACAAAAAGCAGCCATGAAGTTGACATTACTTGCACTGAGCAAGTAAGAGTTGCCAAAATACATGCAATAAAAGTTTCAAATATTGAAATATCTGACAACGTATAATAAAAAGAAAGAAAAAAAATCTTGTTTTTAAAAAAAAAATAGACTGCTTTTCCTCTTGAAATTTTGGTATGTGAAACATGAAACAAATGTTGTCCGAACAAAGCTATAGGCTTACAAAGCTATCAAAACCTTCAAAACTAGACAGGACATATAAATAAAAAGGAATGATATTTTAAGGCTCTTGATTATTAAGTTAATAAATCAAATATACACAGTGATTAATTAAAAAAAATATATACATATCTACACTAAATTGACACAATTCTTCATATTGGCAGCAGAAAGCTGACGACCTATCCCGCCCCAAGAAAAGAAAAACAATAAATATTTTTTTTTTCTTTTTCTTTTCGGACTCATTTCGGACAATTGCTGTGGTGCATAGCTGTAAAGGCACTGTGAGTTCAGAACTAGAAGTAAAACCAACAAGAGAGCGTTTCCACACAGGTGCTCGATCAGGAAGAAACAACTGTTTTAGCTGTGAGAGTGTTGTCATTATGAACAAAAATAACACTTAAAACTACTTGCAAACACTATTTTCAACTTTTCAAACTCACTGAGATACTCAAACGTATCCACAAAAATATAGACTTTTGAAATGTGTACTTATTTTTTTTTAAACTTTTTTTTATGAAGGAAAACACTGGATGCGAAACGCAGCATTTGGGTTTTCCAGCCGTCCACAGCAACTATTACAATTGCCAGTGTGAAGCCAGCTTGTCAAAACTTAAATTAACACAGGATTCTAGGCAAATAACAGCCTTGGAGTCCAGAACACGACACAACAGTTTTAAGATGCACAACCCCCCCGAAACCCTGCCAAATGACCGGTAAGTGCAACAGGGATTCGGTCGCACGGCAACACAGCTGCCTGCTATACGATATACTCCATCCTATTTAAGCTCTGTGCCGTCTCCAAGTCTCTGTTGTCCTGTTTGTTAGTCCAGTTTGGGTTTTTGCTGGGCGCACGCTCCTCCTGCTCCACCAGCGTGTAGGCCGGCTGTTTGGTGAAGCGCGCTTTCTGCAGGTGTTTGTCCATCTCCTCTTCCTCCACCTCAGAGTTATGTGTCCTAATTTTAGCAATGATGGAGTTCTTCCCCTCGTAGTCTTTTATGGCCACGCCATGAGACGCATGTTTCTCAATGGGGTTTTTGATTTGATTGAGCTGCTCACGCACGTTATTGGTGGTATTGTCCTCTGTAGCTGAGGTAGTTGCGTTGCTGTGGGTGTTCTGCTTCCGCCGGCGGTGAATACACCACAGGAAGGCCGAGACCAGGGCAAGGATCCAGAGCACAATGAAGATGGAGCTGAGCAGGGGAACCAAGTAGTCTGGGAACAGAAGAAGCAGAGGGACAGTTAATCAGTATTCATGTAGTTTAAAACATGCTCTTCCTAGAAATGTTTCATATATTTGTACCAATTCCAAGAAAAGTTTCAATTGTATTGACTAATCTAATGGCAAAAATATCATGTGGTTTAACAATTAAGTAACAACATTTGGAAATGGGAAAATCTTGGCGTTTGGAAACATATGTGGTGTAGGAAAAAAATAATGCACACAAGTTTAACAGCAACGTTTTCCTATTTTGGACAAGACGTACACTGTTTTCATCCGGTCCCCTGGCCCAATCTACAGAGGCTGGCACACACGGTTTAAAGGTTTCTTAAGCTAGGAAGAGACTAAGTAGCTTGGCAGAAACATAGGACGCCATTTTTGATGAACAGCATGCATAAAGAGGACCCTGATGTCTAACTGAAGTTCCAGCCAACTGGCAGAGTTGATGTAACATTCCATGGCTTCAATGACTTAAAGCTTCTTTTGACAGTAAAACATCGCTAAGGCAAGACAGACCAAGGACATACAGTTCAACATGACTGGCCCTGAATACTTTTCTATTACTACATTTCAGCAGAGATTGACCCAATGTCCAGTGTGATGGAGAGCTTCTTACCAGTTTTGTGGTTGGTCTGGAGGACTCGTACGCCTTTGATGGCTTTGATGATGGTGCAGTTACCATTGTGCTTGTTTACCAAGTCAAATATTTGAACCTTAATGTCTTTAATAGGACTCCTGTCCGACCTGGGCTCTTCTGTGGACTGCACAGGAAACATAGCCTCATAAATATCACAAAAGACGTACTTTTCTACAAATTCTGGAATTCTTGAGATATTTTGAAGAATGTTTAACTGTTTTTTGTCCATAAAATTTAAGTCATTTCTTCCATCTATCGAACATTATCTTATCTTTTGTGTTCCATAGAAGGAAGGAAGTCAGAACATGTTTGGAACAACACAAACATGAGAAAAATGTTAAAGTTGTAGAAAAGCTACTTACAATGCTGACATGAATCTCGTTGCTGGCTGATGAAGATAGCTCACAGGTGATGGACACAGCATACTCTGCCGTGAGGTTCTTCAGCAGGTAACAGTGCCTCAGTTCATTACAAACATGTTCCACACTCAAGCCCTGTCGCAACAGAAAGATCTATTACGAGACCGTTCATATTTAAGCACTTTCCAACAAAAAAATTAAAACAATATGCACTAAAATCCCCAAAACCTAGATGATTTAGTCGGTTGGGAGAATGTTGAGACAAATGAGACAAAGATGGAAATGACCCCCCCCCCCCCCCAGTAGTGTTTCTCAAACTCTCATAAAATTACGGCCTAAGTATTAAACTGTTACGGGATATTAGCTCTGGAATGTATTGGTTCGGAAAGGGACACCGAGGCAGAGCTTATTGTACAAGATGTATTTCTTGCGCTTTTATTCATCTGAAGAAAAAGCGGTTTGGATATGACAACAAAGCTTGCGAGAATCCAACCAGCATGGAAAACTTCACCCATGAGGAACGTTGTCTCCTAGACGAAGAGAACCTGATCTTTCACGCCCCACTGCGCTCACCGAATTAAAGAAGGGTGGAGGAGACGTTTGGGGGGAAAACGGCTCAAAAGCTCATAATTCAAATGTTCTCCTCTGAAATTATGACTCACTTGAGGCATGTTCTCCTTGTTGAAGGTGAACGTGATGTTGGCACAGCTGTCGTCCTGGTAAGAGAAGCTGGCGTGGCATTTGGAGGGTGAAGAGGGCGCTGGGGGCCAACATTCTCCAAGACTAGGACAGGGTTTGACAAAGCAGTGCTCTTCCTTGATGGGAATACAGGATTGGCCAACAGGACACTCATTTCTGGCCTTTCCTGCCTGACATGGTTTTGGTCCACACCACTTTTTCTAAAGAAAAAAAAAACACAAAAATATACATTTTTGATTGCATAATTAAGAGATTATTACTAAATGGCTTAAGAATACGATGCAGCGGTAGCTATGTTACCATGGTGCAATGAATCTTTCCATTTTGACACTGGCAAACGTTGCAGTCTTTCTCCCATTTGGCACCATCAGCAGCTACTTGTCCGTTAGCAATACAGGGTCTCCCAATGACTGTGAACGACATCAACAGAAGAACATGACATGACAAGAAAGACAAGAAATGGTGGTCTCCCGAGCGAACAAGTGAGGTCGGTGTGGTTATTTGGTGTGTAGCCTGTTTGCAAAAGCTTATACGATTCTCACCTTCTTGACACTCTAGTCCTGTTCTTCCAGGTGGACATAGGCAGCGATAACCATTGATTTCATCTACGCAGGTAGAGCCAGTTGTGCAGGGAGAAGACTGGCACTCATTAATATCTGAAGGAATGAAAATAATCTGTTAGGAATAATGCTCTAAACTTTTAAAATCCTAAACATTCCAATCACATGAACAGCAACAGGTACGGTCTTGTTTCTCAGTAAAAACGTTGAAATAGTTAAATATTCATAGTTTTAGGGATATAACGCAATCAAGTCTTTATTCTGTGATAGGCAAATCTCGAGTTCATAAAGTATATGAGCGAACACCCTATCCTGATGGACTATATCATCTTGAGCTCAGCTGACATTAACGTCACAAGCTCATTTGCAGGTTTGGATGCATTAAGCAGGAAAGCCTGAGGTATGTCTCGTGCAGCCATATGAAAGCTTTTAAAAGAGCAAACCGAGCTCTGTAATCAGTGCTGGATAACTAGGCTGATTGGCTTTCGGTCACTGCGAGTCAGTTTCTCTCGAGGGGCCGTGAACATCAGCGCTGCAGAATGCAAGGACACTGCTCGCTTTGCTGTTGGCACTCTGCCCAGAGGGCTGGCTAATTGGGTGGCTAGACTGTGCATTTTGCTTCAGGTCGGTTTTTGTTTGTTTTGCACATTAACAGGGCTGACAGCCAAGAGTATCAGGCGTCATCTAACACTCACTTATGCGACAGTCTGGCCCTGCGAAACCCGGAGCGCACTCACAACGGTACCAGTTTTCACCATCCACACACGTCCCGCTGTTGTAACTACGGAGAGAAAAAGACAGAAGGTTAGACACAGTATGGTTCAGGGGTCTTTGCAGCATTATAATCAGGGTCCAAAAACACCATAAGTGACTTGAAACTTCCATACTGACATACTGTATAAGAGCAGCTGACTTTATCAACTAAAGTGGAAAAAGTAAAAAAAACATGTATGTATATTTATATATATATATATATATATATGTGTGTGTGTGTATATATATGTGTATATATATATATATATATATATATATATATATATATATATATATATATATATATATATATATATATATATATATATATATATATATATAAATGAATACCAAAAAATCCTATAAAATAAAATTATTAAAGTAACATAAAAAAGCATAAAACCAAAATAAAAAAAAATTATAAAATAACAAAGTAAAATAAAAAGTGAATATAAACCTATTTAAAATAGAATATAATGAATAAAATAAAATTTAATAAAAAAATAATATAAAGTGACGAATAAAATAACATGAATAAACAACATTACATAAAACAAATAAATGTTACATAAAATATTAAATGTATATCTTAAGTAAAATAAAATAAAAAATACAAAAACAAACAAAAATGAAAACAACATAATATAAAGCAAAATTAAAATTAAAAATATATATAAAATTGTTTTAAAAAAGAAACTCACCAGACAATGGTAACTTTATAAGGAATTTTGCTACAAAATTATTTTATATAAAAATATCTCGAATATCTCCATCTGTCAACATCAAACCCTCACTGATAAAAGTGACAAAAGGGTTCAAATCAAAGACATACAAACTGTCTACTAATTAAAAAAAAAAAAACATCTGTTGCGGCTTGCAACTTTTACAACTATTTAAAAATGGGTAAATCCAATTATTATAAGTACATTTTATCAGTTCACTTATTACCAGCTGACCCTAATTCCAAATGACAAAATCCTTAACAAATTAACTCATACTAATCTCTCTTGCTGGGATGTTATTGTGCACACAGAATCTTGCTTAGACAACTTCTCGAGCAGATGAACCTGATGTCAAAAGCACAATAGGCAGCGAGCTTAACGCACCCTTGGAATGACAGAAGCTATGGGAGTGCCTGTTTCCCAGCACTGTGAGAGAGTGTGAGAAAGTGCAGCACAGCTGTACGGGCCTGTTTACAGCGGCAGGCTGTGTGCGTAAATGTTTTGCCAGGACTTACCATGGGTGTGGGTTGCAGTCGTTGGTATCTGAAAGAGAGCGAGAGAGAAGAGGGTTTGTTTCACTTCACACCCATGTGAGCACATAAGAATGAACGCAACAGTTAACATGTCAGAGCTTGTGTCGGTGTGCGTGTGTGTGTGTCTGCGTGCTCGCGTGGGCGTTCAGTTTGGCAGAGTCGCTGATTGCTCAGTAACTAACTGACATGCTGTCTCCAGCTTTTCTTCCCTTTTCATTTTTAGGACTCCAGGTTTGTCCGCTCTCACAGAGCGAGAGATGCACAACAATACACGAGAAAGGCACACTGGGAGAGAGCAGAGGAGAAGCGGTGGGCTTGAGTAGGAGGGACATCTGTCTCCACTTTCCCTCATTTAAATTGTTTCCTTCATAACTGGCAGCAGTCGACAATGTCCAGCCAGGGTGAGGTGGGTTTAGAGAAAGAATGGAAAAGAAATACAAAGCCAGGAAAATGGATCCCTGCTTTCTTCTCAGACTAAATGAGGTTTGAAATAAAATTAATTTTATGATTAAAACTATTCCCTCTTCCACTTTAAATCTACCTATGAAGTTAGAGCTGCAGTTTTGACCGCAGGAAGCGATACTCACTCTCGGTGCAGGTGGATCCTTCCCAGCCTTCCTTGCAGACACAGGTGAACGAGTCGCCATTGACCACACAGGTGCCACCATTCTCACATGGGTTGGGCAGACAGCTGCTGTTCTTGGCTGCAGAGGAGCCACAAAAGAGGTCAGAATGCTCTGAACTGAACAGATCAACACGAGTGCAACCACAAGACTGCCACACTTAAAACAGACCCACTACATCTTGAAGTATTACCAAGTTCAACATCTCCCAAGATTTGTATAACCAAGTACAACCAAAATTCTCATCAAAGTATTGGAGCCGACTGTAAAAAAAGCATCAAAGAAATCTGTAAAAAAAAAAAAAAAAAAGCTTGTCCCAAAATCAGATGGGGTTATTTTACAGATCGTGCAGTTTGAAGCAAATTACTGCCAATACATTGACAGAGAGAGAGAGTGAGATTTCAGTCTGTGGGCTAGAATGATTGAATGTGAACAATGTTTTCCTCCTATTTTGCAGAGCAACTTTATTATTTTACAGTTTACACAAACATTACACAACTGTTTCATTCAATGATTAGTTGGAAATGCAGTGACAACATAAACGGCAATTGTTTAATTTTTAAACAACGTTATCCTTATATGTCTAATATCACTCTCCCATATTTTTCACAAACAGTCTTAATATACAGCTGCCCTCTCTTTTTTTTGGGGGGGGTACCTTGCAAAGTGATCAAACTTAGGGTTCCTTGGCATTATAAAGTTTAAAATGTAGCGATCATAATATTCTAGAAATTATCATTTCTGAAGCACAAGACACTTGTAGCAAATATTGTCCCAAAGTGCATTTTCATGTAAAATATGTCTTTACAGCAAGACGTGTGCTACAGGGATTTGTGGGACTGCAGTATTTTTGTAAGGGCTTGAGGCAAGTGAGCTGTATCCCGTTCAAAGATAGAGAAAGTGAATGGGCGTCACCCAAACTGACCTATGTTACACGTGGCTCCTTCCCAGCCGGGTGAGCACCTGCATTTGAAGATGTCCCCTTCATCATGGCATGTACCTCCATTGTTGCATGTAGCTTCGTCACATTGGCTATCACCTGAAATTACAGTTGATCCGATAGTATTTTATAACTCCGTGTGTACACGCTCACACACAAACAAAAACTCAGCAAACTGGGTGGGTCATAAAAATAGTCTTTCGTACGGGAGTGGCATGTTTTTCCCTTCCAGCCGTTTCTGCATTCGCAGTAGAAATCGTTCACCAGGTCTTGACATGCTCCCTTGTTCAGGCAGGGGTTCAAGCTGCAGTCATTTATGTCTGAAAAAAAAGAAAAGAAAATAAGCTCAAAGAAGCACAAACATTCAGCATAAGCAGAGAATAATCTATTCAAGTGAACATACTGATTTCGCAGTGAACTCCTTCCCAGCCGTCAGCACAAATGCACTGATAAACGTTCACCTTATCGATGCAAGTACCGCCATTGCGACATGGGTTACTCTCACAGTCGTTTATATCTGAACAAAAATACCACAGACACCACAGTTGATTATCAGCTGATATTAATGATTTTCATTTACTGGTATTGGTCATTATGGCTGAAATTAATACTGATTGGCTGATACTGAAATTTTAATTGTGCAAGTTCATTTCCTCAATTTTTTCACAGAGATAATCTTTGCTGTCATCTAAAGTGCACTTAAAGTTAATCTAATAACTAATGACCCTAATAACTTAATAACACTGATAAATGTAACCTTTAGCAAATATCATTGAATGTAATTTATCATTTATCAGACTGTAATTTATAATGTTATGGTGGGTAAATTAAACTGATTTTAGTTTTAAGTGTTTGAAATCTAAATAATTTGGACAAAATAGTCTGGAATTTTAAAACCAGGTGTTTATCGGTTATCGGACATAAAGTGAAAATAACGGTAATATCGGTTTGATAATAATGTTTAGTCTTACTCTCATGGCAGTAGGTGCCTCTGAATCCTTCCTGACACTCGCATGTAAACTGGCCTCCGGCCTGACTCCTGCAGCGTCCGTGAGGACCACAGACGTTTGAGGATATATATCGCACCCCTTCCGGTGTACTGTTGGACACCACAGCAACAGTGCAGCTGTCAATCACTGTAAAGGTTTAAGAGAAAGAACGAAATCCAGCTGTTAAATCCCTGGGTTGATGGTGACATAAAAACAACACTATTCCCATTCTTCCACTTTAGAGAAATCTAATTTATTTTAATATTTTTGGGTTCACTTTCCAAAAAAAATTTTTTTAATCTACTTCTTCAGAAAGATTGTGCGAGGAGGCAATTTATTGAACATAAGCCCTGATTTACATTTACATTTATGCATTTAGCAGACGCTTTTATCCAAAGCGAATTACAGGACATTCAGGCTATACATTTTTTATTTTTTACCAGTACCAGTATGGTCAAAGAGTTTAAAGAAACTTGATGGATTTATCAAGCTGTGGGGTTTGCCCCTCCTCAAATTCAAACACACACACACACACACTTTTAAACATCCAAGGCAGAGAATCCCACCAAGTCATTACCACGAAGAACACACACAGAGCTGTTAAGAAACTGGCAAATGTTCATGAGGAATTTGGCAATGGAGAAAGTGTTTAAGAGACTGTGTATATGTTAGCTGTGTGTCCAGGGAGGTTACTGTCAAATAGCTCACCATGGGCTGAAAAAGCCTTGTGTAACAAAATATGGGTTCTTTTTTTTCTAATTTTCCCCCCTGAAGGTGGTGGGAGGGTCCACGGGCCTGTAATCTAGTTTTACTCAGCAGCTGAACAATGGCCGATCAGCTTACTGTGGGTTTTATGGGCGGTTTACAAAGAGATACCGAGACGGGATCTGTCCCAGAGACTGAAATTTCTCACCTTGGCATGACGTGGTTCGACAATGGTCCTTCAGGTGAGAGCAGTTTTTACCCTCGTAGTCATCGGGACATTTGCAGAAATAGTCCGAGGCCAGGTTGAAACACTGCGCACCGTTCTGACATGGGTTGGGCTGGCAGTAATCGATATCCAGCTACACCAGAGAAAGATTTACAAGAGGAGAAAAGAGCGCTCAGTGATGAGGGGAAAATGATATCCAGGCATTTTTGGATTCATAGAAAAAACAGAGCAACCCTCAACAGCCTCAACATAGCGTCTGCCAGGAAAAAGCGCACCAAAACACTCAGGAGAATAAAAACAAACAGAAGAATATTTTAAAGGGCTAGCCAAACCCTGCCTGTCTCAAATCTAGCCCGTCTTTCTTTGTCTATCTCTTTCTTTAGTGTACAACTAGAGCTGGGTGGATGAAGGTATACACTTCTGTTTAAGAGTTTGGGGCAGTAAGACTTTTTTTACATGAAATTAATACTTTTATTCAGCTAAGATACAGTAAATTGATCAAAAGTGACAGTAAAGACAATTACAATGGTATAAAACATTTCTATTTTAAATAAATGCTGTTCTTTTGAACTTTTTTAATTATATATATACATTAAGCAGCACAACTGATTTTAAAATGTATAATAAGAAGAAATGTTTCTTGAAAGCAGATGAGCTTATCAGAATGATTTCTGAAAGATCATGTTACAATGACGACTGGAGTAATGACTGCTGAAAATGTACAGAAATAAATTGTATTTCAAAATGTATTAAAATAGAAAAGTTATTTTTAAATTCTAATAATATTTCACTTTTTTTTCATTTTTTGTGACCATATGTATTTTTGATCAAATAGTATAAGAGACTTCTTTTAAAAACACTGAAAAGCTTACCAACCCCAAACTTTTGCTGAACAGCAGTGTATATCAATAGAAATGTCAAAATTCTGCTATACCATTTAAACATATATCAATAGAGAAATTTTAAAAGTTCTTCTCTTTATATGAGCAATTTTGTTTTGATGCTTTACCATTACATAACACGAGGCTGACTCACTACTGATAACAGATTTATTCATCTGTTAGGAATCATTTTCAATAAATCTTTTGTTTTGGAGGGGTCAAAAATAAACATACAGTTTTCACAATACAAGTATTGTATTTAAAAAAAAAACAAAAAAGTAGTGAGGATAAAAGCAGGACTTCCTCTCACCTGACACAGCTGACCTGAGAAGCCGGCAGGACACAGACACTGAAATCCATTGACTTCATCCTGACACTGACCACCGTTTAGGCACGGACTGCTAGCACACTCGTCCACGTCCTTCTCACAGTGTTCACCCGAATAGCCAGGAGGGCAAAGACAGCGGTAGCCATTCACCAGATCCTGTCAAAGATATGTGCGAGAACTTTTAAGCTACAATGAAATCATCTCTGTGCCATAACCACAGACACACTTTCCTGGCACTAAACCCCCAAAAATTCATTTTCAGCTTAGAAGGCTTACATTTTTTTTGTACAGCACTTCTGAGAATGAATGGTATCAAGATGTCAGTCTCAGACGGCACACCCATAAACTGTTCATGTTTCTGTTCTGGATGTGTACGGTTTCTAGTCTTCTACAACAAGCCCTTCTGAAGATGAACTAGTCCCTGAATTTGTCCAAGTTTGAGAGGTTTGTGGCATTAAGCAGTAATGGACTCAGGAGTTGTTTGAAGCAGTCAGTAGCAATTAAAGCGGATATTTGTTCTCCACTTTGTTCTCAGTTATATCTGATTTCAGATAAACCCATCACTAAACATCTCATCCAAAATAACTAGCTGTACTTTGCCACTTTACATGCCAACCCCTTCATGCTTACATGAAAAAAAAAAGAATATTATACACTACTCGTTCACAAGTTTTGGGGTCAGAGTGATTTTTTTTAAATCTCATATCCTCACTAAGGCTGTACTTATTTGCTCAAAAATACAGTAAAAACATAAATATTGTGCAATGTTATTGCTATTCCTATTAATTGTTTTCTCATTTAATATATTCGAAAATGTCATTTATTCTTGTGATGACAAAGCTGAATTTTCAGCAGCCATTACTCTAGTCTTCAGCATCACATGATCCTTCAGAAGTCATTCTGATATGCTGATTTTTTTTATGAATAGAAAGTTCAAAAGTGCAGTATTTATCTGAAATAAAAATCTTTTGTAACGTTATAAAAGTTAACCGTCACTTTTGATGAATTGAATGCATCCTTGCTGAACAAAAGTATTAATTTCCTACTCACCCCAAACTTCTGAACAGTAGTGTACATTGATAGTAAAAGACCAGAAGATCTCCTACCTTGCAAGTTCCTCCATTCAGACATTGACCCTGGCAGTCATTTATGTCTGAAATTGAGAGAAATATGTCAGAATTTCTGAGCCAAAAACTAAAGACAGAATCTAAACAAGCACATACAGATTGTTATACTCACTTATATCACAATTCTGACCCGTCCAGCCAGCGAGACACTCGCAGAAATATCCACCAATCAGATTGTGGCATGACTTGGCATTCACACATGGCTTGTCCTCGCATTCATTGGCATCTTTGCAAAGACATTTTTGTGATTAACTCCTAGTTAAAAGCATGATGAATTATGAAAGTCAAACTTCAAATTGTTTCACTAATCTCTCACCAATCAGACACATTTTGCCGGTCCAGTGAGGAGGGCAGGTACATTTGAAGCCATTAACTAAATCCTGACAGGTACCTCCGTGTTTGCATGGGTTGGGTTTACAATCGTCCACATCTGTGAGATCAGAGCAGGTTAGACAAATCAAGTGTAGTCGAATATCTTCTTTTGAGTGTGTTTGTGTGCCTTCTTACTGATTTCACACGATTGGCCGCTCCAGCCGACTGCACACTGACACTCGTAACCCTGACTGGTCTCCTTGCACGTCCCTCCATTCGCACACGGGTTGGATAGACAAGCGTGTTCAGCTGTGAACGCAAGCACATAGTATCACTTGTCTGCAATTAGTATTGATTATTCACCTAAAAATCTGTAATTATTTACTCACCCTCAAGCTTTTTCAAACTATTTTGTGAAGCCATACGATCATTATTGTGAAACCACAATGTGAAAATATAGTTTGAAACTACATGAGGATGAGTATAAAAAAGACAGTTTTAATTTTGGGGTGAACTATAGGTCTGATATTGCTCTCAGGTCTGCATCTACAGTGACCAGAGTATGCTGATCTAACCTTTGCACTGCAGTCACATGACTGACCCCATTAACTTAACAGTTAGTTAAGCTTTTATCTTCCTGCTTTAGATGGAACAATTCCTCCAATGGTTTGGATAGAGGAAGATTTCAATGCTTCAGGAGGTTGTCACCACCCTGAGGGCTTGAATCTGGATCAAATGAATCCGAGAGGAGGATTGGGAGGAAAAAAGCAATGGCAGTCCATGGCAGATTTCATCCCTATACCATCCAACCACTGAATGTCAAAACAGACAAGATCCACTGGAAGGACATAATCATAACAGAGGATTAGCAGATCTGGGCGCCCTTCCTGACGCTGTAGACAGTTAAGGTCTGAGGTTCACCTGATTCCCCCATTGGCTCTCTTTGCCCTATTCCATCTAGTTATACCAGAATGCAACGACACTGCTGTCAACATTTCTCTTGGTGTCAATAACAAAATGGCATTGTGTGTATAATGGACTAGTGCCAACAGAAACACAGAAAGCAGCGCATAATAATTGTAAAGATTTTAAAAGGAGACAATCAAATTCTGGCTGAATGACTGCATCTAAACTGCTCTGTGTATCTAGTTTTAAGCAGCTACAGTATGGTTACTTTTCAGAGTCATAAACACGCAAAGATGGTGAACCGTTTGGGCAGTACTGCTAAAACAAACCATACGCACAATATACAAAAATTACCTGCAGAACAAGAGCTTGGAACATTTATTTTCTTATCTAAAATGTTCATCGTAGTATCTTAAAGGTACATATACTACTCTAAGGTAGTAATTTGCACGTGTTAGGGCTAGATGAAGTACAAACCTATCCTTTGAAAAGCACTACCCAACTTATTTTTGAAAGTGCATGGAGCGATTCTTTATAATGCTGTGCATTATAGTTGGGCCCATAGACAATGCCATTGTCCATCGCAGTTGGCTGATAGACATGGCCAGAACCAACCTTAACTTCAAATTAAAGTTCTTGTACACTGGGAAAAAATTATTGGTGTACTTTGAAACAGTTTTCAATCAAAAATTTCTAGTAATTTTCACAAATAATTACAAAGAAATGGCAAGTAAATGCAAATGCAAATCATAAAAAGGGAGACTGGAAGGGGAAAAGAACACTTGAGAATGCACAATACTGATATTTGCTATACAAAACAACTAGCCTCTGTCTTTTCACTAACTGATGCATTTTGAATACAAAATGGTAAGAATCACCATTTCAGATTGATTTGTTATTGTGATGTCACTATTGCAGATAAACCAACACTTAGAGCACATCAAACGAAACAATGTGTGACTGGCCACTATTCATGTCAGTCAGACTGACCTTTCCTGAGTAATTGGACGGTTTTGGCCAAAATCAGCAAACTGAACCAGTCTTTATGCCATCGTGAAAGTGTGGCTAGCAAGAATATAGCATGATAGACTCACCTCGTTCGCAGTTGACCCCGGAGTAGCCGTCTTCACAAGAGCAATGGTATTTGTCAGGCCCTGTATTGCTGCACGTTCCTCCATTCAGACATGGCTGGTGAGTTCCACAGTAGTTTAAATCTAAGAGGTAAAAACATTCAAGATTAGTATTGAATGTTGGGAAGTAAAAAAAAAAAAAAAAAGACAGAATAAATCAAATGAAAGTGTGCTTACCTTTGTCACAGAGTTGTCCACCCCAGTTAGTGTCACAGAGGCACTGCCAGGGTTCAACGCAGGTTCCGTGTACACAGCCCGGGTGAGGGATGCACTTATCACAGTACAGACCCTGCCAGCCATACAGACACCTGAAAAAGACAGATATACACTAAGGTAAAGTTTCCTAAATGGAAAAGACCACTAAAAACTGGAAGTGTCACTAAATGGCAGTATATATACCAGAGGAATTTTCTGCATAGTGGTAGTGTTCGTTTTTACATTTTGTTAGTCCAAAATGCCCACTAAATTAAGTCAATATTTTATCATGTAACATTAATTTTTTTTTCATTCATTTTACCAGTAGTGCAAAGTAGCTAAAACTTTTTCAATCCAGTTTCAACCATTTTGAAAATGTATATATATTTATTCATTTAAATATATATCAACTAATAAAACGTATGCATTTGTTGTGGATTTTTACATATATGTGTATATTTATATATAGTTATTCAGTTATCATGAACAGAATGAATAACAGTCAGTACTTTCATGATTAACAGTGCAAAACAATTTGCAACACAACATTACTTTAATGAGGTTTTTTGATTTTACCCTTTGAAAAATTCGAATAATATCCACCAACACCGCTTTGTTTGCTTTTCCTGTTCATTTTCCTCTCATTTTCTCAAGAGGCGTCAGGGTTAAAGAAGTACATTCAGTCATAATGACAACACCACACTAAAACAATGTGTAGTGATTTTCTGAAGCATAATTTGCCATCATTTTCTCAAAGTACTTAAAGCTTTGAGAAAAGTGTTGTTTTTCAGAGCATTCAATGCTAAAAGGTTACCCTTTCATAAACTCTGTTTTAAAAGTTCGCTCCAGTCCGCAGGGAAAAGGGAACCGCCGACAACTTCTCGTCTGATTATTTAATGCCAAGCCATGCAAACAACAAACAGCAGCTTTAAAACTCTACTGGGTCTTTTAGAGAGACTAACATTAGCTTGTGGCAGGACACTCTGTCTCAATAAAAGCGGAGCGGCTTGGCCCCAGAACTGCTCGGACTGTCTGGGTGGGTGGTGGGGAGGACTGTGTTTGTAAACTGCTCGATTGGCCAATGGATTTATGGCGGGTTCTTTTGCATTCTCACTTCTGTTCCCATGTAGCTATTCTCCACCCAGGGAATGAAGAAAACAGGGTCAGATCTACAGCCGCAGAATATCTCTAAGCCTGTAATTAAAAGCCATCTCCAAAACAGCTCAGCAATAGCTCTCCTCTACACTCCCCCCTTTAGATGGCAGTAATTAAACAGCCCGAGCGATAACCTGCTCCTTAAAGAAGGACACAGATGAGATAGTAAGTCACTTGAGCACTTAGCCACAGAAAAACAGACTGCCCTCTGGGGATAAAGAAAACAATTAGCCCGAAGTGGCAGTTCAGCTGTAAAAATAAACCTCTTTCTGTGATTAAAGACAACTATTCTTAAACGTGCAAGAAGATTTTGACTATGAGAAACACTGTTTCACATCAGCAATGAGGATCTAAGAAGTGACTTTGATATTGAAGCAGAAACATGACGTTAAATCTGCATGGCTGAGAAAGATTTTCACCTTGACTGTAGGCCTCGGCAGTTCCGATTTAGCACAGTAAGAGCTCTTGTTACAACAGTTGCACAATTGCATCGTTGTGTGTTCTGGCAAGCTTTCAGTGAGAGATGAATAAATAATGGGATATAATCATGCCAAATGTAACAAAGGGCTGAGGTTTTAGTATACATTGAATTCGGTAGACTTCTAGCCTTGATCTTGAACGCTTTCAGCGATGGTACAGCAATGGGAATTAGTCAAACAAAACATTGTAATAAAACATCATTAACGTCAGACCAGAAAACATACGAATACCTATAACAAACCAATGGAAAACCAGAAAAAACCCAATGCAAAACCTGCCATGACTTGCCCCAACCAATAGATGATTAGTCTGTTGCGCAAGAAATTCAATTTTCATTAACTCGATGCCCTACCTAACACAAATAAGTTACACATGATGCATTCCTTTATGATGAAGCAAATAACTTCAGAAAGCCTTGTTTATGCATTTTTTCCCATGCACGCTGAAATCGCACACATTACGAAGCAAAACCTAACTCAAGAAACAGTCAAGGAAATCATGCTGCAATGGAAGAATGAAAAATGTTCAACTTCAAATTTTCTTCTTTATTTAAACAACACAATAGAATAAAACCACCATGCTATTTTATTACATATTAAACAAGCTAGTTAGTTTATGGTCTATTTTGATGTGCATCAGTGTTAAAAAAGTATTTATGAAACACTCATAAATCACTGAGCTTTAGCTGTACACAAACACACAGATACGCTTAGCTTTCTCTTCCCCATGGCCAAATCCAAACATCATTTGTAAAACAAGCAGTGCATTTTAAAACCCAATTAAAGGTTGAACTTGGCAGATTATGGTGTGTAGATAAGGCTTCAACATCTCGCCAGACAAAAGCAAAACATAAAATGCCTAAAAATAGCTTTGTGCTTCAGTTGTTTCTAAAACATGGCCTTATTGACACTGTCTCACTGCTAAATGCCAGCAATGTTGCATATTTGTAGGTGGATGTCAGTAATCTGTGCTTGTCTGTTGAACAAAATCAGCGCTTGAGCTATCAGACCCTGATAGGTCGAACAGGACACATGGATTCTAACAAGATTTAACCATAAGCCTCTAGTTGTGGTGAAAGCATTTACTGTTGCATCTTTCACTCTTTAACAAGGCTTGACTTGTTGCACAAAATGTCAAAGAGCAAGGCTGAGGACAAAATAAACCTGATGATACTTTTTTATTTTTGCAGGAAATGCCATAAAAATGTTAAGAATAAAGAATAATATTGCAAATAACTCACTTGCAGTCACCTGGTTGATTACAAGATCCATGTTCGGTGCTGCAACCTTGTCTGCAGATCGCTGGAAAACAGAAAGAGTAGGAATGGATGAATGAGAGTATGTTCCCCATTCTCGCTAAGCCATGCACACCATGGGCCTCAATGTCCCCTGTTCACCCATGAAAACATTTTGGCAATGTATATGGCAGGAATCTTTAAACCCCCTGACCAGCCTAACTGAATCCTACTCTAATTTGAGTCCTGTCGTCAGGCTCCATTCACCGCTTATCCCAAACTATCACTCTCACCCACCAGCCTCTTAAAATGGCAACTGCTTGAAAAGCATTTTATTTCACATTTAGATTCATTAAGAGATACCAAAAACCAGAAAAAATGTATTACATTTCCTGTCCTTAATGATTGATAAAGATACAATATATATATATATATATATATATATATATATATATATATATATATATATATATATATATATATATATATAAATAATAATATTTCAGTTCAACATAATTGGAAAATGTACATAAATTTGGGGATTTAAATTTTTATTTTTATTTTTTTATGACTCTTATGACTATTTTAAAATCATAAAAATTCAGTTTTATTTTATTATTTTTTAGCATCAAATCAGTATATTAGAAAGTATTCTGAAGTGACCCTAAAGGCTAAAGAAGAGAAGGCTACAGTAATGGCTGCTGAAAACTCAGTTTTGCATCACAGGAAAAATATTTTCAAATATATAAAAATAGAAAACAATTATTTTACACTAAAATATTATTTTCACAATATTACAGTTTTTACTGTATTTTTGATTAAGTAAATGCAAAAATATATATATAATAAACAAAAAAATGGGGCAGCAACATAGTCTACTTGCTCACCCGTATTGCAGTCAGGACCCGTCCATCCTTCCAGACAGGTCTTGTTGCCATTCTGGTCGCAGGTGTAATGTCCAAAGAACTCGTCACGTGGCCGGCAGAACTTGTTGCAGCCAAAGCCGTAGTAGTGTTCATCACAAGTGACCCGGATCTGGTAATCAAACTGGGCGATATGGCCGTTGTGGGTCAGTCTCTGCCACTGTCGATTCGGGTTGATCATGCCAGAGTGGGACGCTTTCTCAATGAGCTTTCCACCTGAACAGTCAATGTGTAACACTCAGAAAGGCCTTGACACAATAACACCACACACAATTCAGAATTAAAGGTTAACCAGGAAACTTTAATCTCTCAATATCTAGTTGATCACAGATTGGTGATATCTAACAATATCTAGTTGCTCAAATATGGCCATGTCTATAGCTGAAGGAAAAGCCAGATTCACTATTAATTACATTGTGCAAACAATATGTAATCCTACTGGCAGCCAGCACTCATGACATCAGTGAATAAACACTGTCTTGCACTCTCTCGCTCTCTTTCTCTCTCTCTCTCTCTCTCAATCATCTCAAGTTGCTTTTTATATTTCCGAATAGCTTTATACATGACTAATACAATCAGAAGTCCAATTTACAATGTTAGATTCCATGTTTTGAGTCATTTATTTTTAACAGAATTTTTGAATAATTAGCTATTTGTTTGTGCTCAAGTTCCAATATGTGAACAGGGCAGTCTGAAATGTCTCTTATCTTAAAAGTTCTCTGCAAACTGATGCAACAAGGGTAGATTTATTTACAATAATTTCTAGATGAGGTAAAATGAGTGAAAAGAGATGATTTTATGTAGGCCAGGTGGGCCTGTAGTTCATAGGACTCTGGAATGCAGAGGGTTGTTGTGGCATTTCACTTGCACCCTGAACCCTAGTGTCACGTCTTTACTACCTGCAGCCTGATCCACTTCACTGTGGGGCGAGGAAGTCACATTAAACTGACAGAAAATCCTCTGCGCTCTCAGGACAAAGAATAAGATGAGTTGCCAGTAGAATTTGTTTTTTCGTTTTGCTTGCAACTCTCCTTAAAACAAGCACATTGGCTGTTTTTTTTTATTACAAGAACATATTAATAAATGCCTTATTCTGCATGACCATATTCTAGATCCCTTAACCCTACTCCATGCCTAAACATAACTACTTCAACAACTTACTCACTTACTATCAATAAGCACAAATTAGGAGGAAATTGAGGGAAACTCTTTGTTAATAGTGAATGTGTGTTCCCTAATCCAAAGTGTTACCAGATAACCACCTAACCCTTTCCACAAAAATAAAAAGCATCACAACTGTTTCAACATAGATAATAATAGTAAATGTTTCTTAAGTGTCAAATCAGCATATTAGAGTGATTTACAAAGGATCATAAAAAGATTCAGTCTAGGTGAGCAGAATTTAAACAATATTTAAACTTACCTTCCCCAAACTTTTGAATGGTAGTGTATGGATGAAAGTGTTTGCCAAATGCATTTAAATGCATACATAAACTCTATGATCAGTTTATATTATTTCTTGGAATCAAATCTATGTTTTTAGTTTTGCTAGCAGCATGTTCTACTGTTTGAGCTGGTATAGCTTTAAATCGTTAACAATGTTATTTTACAGTATTAATAAACTAAAAGTTACAAAATCTTCTAAAAATACAGCAAAATCACAAATGAAGGCAAGTCTGAACTGGCTACAGATTTGGGGATATCCTGATTCTAATGTTCCATTTAAAGATTCAAATCCAATCAAAAGAAACAAACAGCTCTAAAATGTAGCAGGGCGCATATTAAGAATTATTTGAAGGAACAATCAATGAAAAATAACAGGTTCTAGGATCAGAGAAACCATTGGCATGTGCAGTCTATAACCTGATACATACTGTAGAGTACAAAACAAGAGTACAACTTCAGCATAAGCTTTTCTGTAACAAAAACTCTGAACTCAAAATATCTGGATCATGGCTGAAAGTCGCTATATCAAAGTTAATGGTAACACAACCCAGACGAGCTATTCAAATGAACTCCACCAGACTCAGTTTAGTGTCTAAATGAGATTGTTTCTGAAGTGTTAAGCCCTGTTGAGGTGTAAGAAGAGAAAGGTTATAGCAAACAAAACCTTGTGCTTGAGCTATGCACCGTGACAGAGAGGCCGTGAGACCTTGACTGCCAACACCTGCCATTAGTCATCAGGTATTCGGAAACATTTTCATAAGCATGAGGCCCCCTCAACAATGTTTCTCACAGACAAACACGCACACAGTCTTCCTCTTCTTTTCCCCGTCCTGTCACACACACCTGTCAGCGCATTTGGTTTAAAGACTAGCAAGCAATAAGTGGAAATGGTACAGGACCAAACTTAAACATTTTGCTTTCCCCAAAGTTTAAACATAAACAAAACAAAAAAATGCAGCAGAAAACAAAACTAAACAAACTTTAATTTCTTACATTTCCCAAAGTTCAAACAAAAGAAAGTAGAAACAAATCAAACAAAGAAAGAACACCAAAGAGAGAAACAAACTAAACAGACAATCTATCAACCAAAAAGCAAATCAAAAATAAAAAGCAAAACAAACAGCAAAAGATCCTGCTACTCACTTTCACTGGCGGTCTCATTATTGAAGTCCAAGGCCTCCACTATCAACGTGTAGGACCTCTGGAAGAGAAAAACACACATGCAGTCAGTACTGAAACCAAAACACAGAAACATCAAAGATCATTTTAGTTCAACAGAGCTTTAGACAGGGACCTTGACACATAAACCAATACACACCAATGACAAAATGTGAACATGGGGACACGCTTAGAAATGTGAAAGATCAGAAGAATAAGACAACCTTCGCCTTATCTGGTTGTGCTTTCCTAAACTTTGGGCAGATACAGTATCACCAACTTTATTTACACAATGACTGGCAGAATAGATCAACAAGCATCCATGATTTGGTAATATTACTAAGGGAGACTGTTGTTTAACTCCAAGATTTTGTCTAATATTAATACAATTAATAATAATGAATTAAAATGTATAATAATATTATCAATAATAATAAACTTAATTTGTATAGCACCTTTCATACATGCAGCTCACAGTGCTTTACAATAAGACAATAATACCCCCCGAGATAATAATGAAATTTCCAGAAATGACAAACCTCAAACTTCTTTTTCGTGTGTGTGTTTATTATGTGAGGGTCTAGTAGAGCTGAATCACTGGGTTGTGTTAGTCTCACTGACAGTTATGTGGCATCAGTTCAGTGGTTATTGTAAGGACATTCGGTCCAACATTTTGTACATTCATAGGAGTCCTACTATCATAGTACTAACTGTAATTTGCAAAACTGCCATTAAATTTGGAGTTTGACAAATTGGATGGTTGAGAAACACAATGATGGAATTGGGTGGCTGCATCATGGTTCTTTAATATATACAATGATAATGAATGATTCATATCCATGTACCACATTATTTACATGGTACTCCAAGAATACCACAGTTCGGCTGGCAAGAAACCTACTAGTAGATGTCATAACTACACCATTAGTTTTTTTTTTTTTCTGTGTTCTAAGATATTTTATGGTAACCACTTTTAAAAGTGGAAAATAAACTCATCATAGTTGCTAGTGAAAAGTTGGGGATTGTAAATGTTGCTGTGGTGCCATAAGCCAATCAGCAGCTCCTCCTTTTGTCATTTTTCTCCCCAATCACAGATTTGCTGGTTGACTGTCATCATGTGATTAGTCAAATGACATTTATGGCTCAGGTTACTGGCAAATGAATGCAGATTTGAGTGCTCTTAAGCAATAGTGGTGGTTTTCAAATTGTGGACTTCATTTCTGTACCAGTTGTGCAATGGGAATGCTAACAGTCCAATGCTGTCCAAGTATTACAGACCTCATTGGTTCTACCAAGGTACATGTGTATATATATATTATTTTTTTGTTTTTTTACACAAAATGCCTGACAATACATACATACTAATAAATTCCCACTAATGTCCATTTTGCATAGTTACCTCATATACCGTATTTTCCGGACTATAAGTCGCACTTTTTTTCATAGTTTGGCTGGTCCTGCGACTTATAGTCAGGTGCGACTTATTTATCAAAATTAATTTGACATGAACCGAGAGAAATGAACTAAGAGAAATGAACCAATAGAAAACAATACCGTCTCCAGCCACCAGAGGGTGCTCTATGTTGCTCAGTGCTCCTGTAGTCTACACTGAAGACATATAGCGCCCTCTCACGGCTGTAGACTGTAATGTTTTCTCTTGGTTCTTGGTTCTAAATAAATTCGACTGATGCGACTTATACTCAGGTGCGACTTATAGTCAGAAAAATACGGTATATTACAGAAACAGTTACGATAAGAAGGTAATGTAGAATGAAAGTGAACTTGTTTCTTTGAAAAACCCACAAAAATCCCCTTTGACTTCTCGTTTTCAGGTCTTTTGTGTGCTGCATTTTGTTTCTTCTTTTTCCCCACGGAGTGGAATGTGGCGTGAGGATCTGAGGGAGTTGCGGGGGGTGGGCTGCTTTTAGCATGACTCCAATGCAGGCCGAGATCTCTGGAGGGCTTGGCTACATTTCAGCACTTCTGAAACGCTTTGTCTGACTTAAGGTCATCATGGCTCTCACCGGTATCAGGTAACAAGAGTCACGGAGAGAGAGAAAGAGAGAGAGATAATTTCGCCTGTGAGAATAAAATGAGCATCCATATCAAGGATTTAGCGTTAGAGTTGAATCGAAAAAAGCAGAAGCATATGAGAGAAAACGAGCCTGTGTGCGAACGCGATTGTGCCAGAATTGAAGCGTCTCTTTTCAGCACCTACTTGTCAAATTCACACACTCATACTCTTGACGAGGGACCATGGAATTTCCAACATCACCAAGGTTCTCACTATCCCTTCGCAGCAACGATGGACCTTGATTCCCCTACGCCAGACCATTCAAACAAACCAACGCACAGTACCTCTCACTGTACAAAGAGCTAAAATTAGACTGCACCATTTTGATCTCGGTGACCTGAAGATTATCAATATCCAATTTGACATATTTAGTCAAGACATTTGTGATAAGATTTTAAACTAATTTCCCCCAAAAAACAGCATGTATGGCCAAGATGCAACAGCCATACATTACTTCATGTAGCGGTAATGCTAAAGTGTGTTAAACAAAACATACAACTACTTTGAGAAGGTTTTACTGTTCAAAATGTCCAAGCACTTGTGCTAAAAAAAAAAAAAAAAAAAAAATTACACTTCTCAAACTCACTAACCAGCTACTCAGCAATCTCACAGTCTTTGTGCTAACGGTTATCGAATATCAGTTTATTTGATGCAAGCTTTGTTATTATACACCTTGTCCTTTCTCTCCTTGTCTACACTTGAACGCAATGTGAACACAATCATGCTGTTGATTCACGGCCCCCATTGAATTAACAGATCTTGCCAGTTTATGTATATCAAGCGGACAGCTCATTGATTTCAGCTGCCCTGCACTTCCACACATGTGCTTGAAAGTGCTCACTGCCGCATAACGGACATGTCCGGACATGAGCTTGCACAACCTCTCATCAGATCGGGGGCTACACGACGGCGACTAAATAAGGTGATGAACTTACCTAACCTTAACCTAAGCAATTGTTTTTCCTGACATCATGTACTGTAGTTTCACATTCACATTAATGCATTTGGCAGATGATTTTATCCAAAGTGACTTGCTTTGCTAGTGACATGCTCTACTCTTTGAGCGACAGGAATGTTTTTTGCCCTATAAGGGATTAGACCAACTAAATGAATGACAGTTTTTTGGTGAGAGGCAGAGGAAGGTTTAAAGTAAAGGGCTGCTGTGGATCTCACTTCATAACTCTGTGTATCAGTTCTAAATGCCTGCTGCTTCCAGGTTCATTTTTCCCATGCTTCTCACTGACCTCAGTGTCATCACTGAATGCTCACTATCCCCATCAGCAGACTTTATATAGCATTTTCTTTATCGCTCTAGTCCTGCACAGACATCTGATAAAGGTCCACATTTGCATCCAAACCCCCTAAGCTCTGATATGGGACGTATTCACCATCTACAAATGGCCGAGGCTTCTTGTTTTTTGCTTTTATCACACTGACTTCACTGTGGGAATCTGTCAAGTTAGATCTCGGCTGGTAATAGTCTGATTGCTAATACGGAGACGCTGACAAGTAGAGTGACAAACGTTCTCAACAATGGCTCTAGATGTACTCCGCCAGATACCAATCAATCAAAGTCAACAGGATTTACATTAGCAGCTTGGAAAACTTAGACCATGGACAAGAAGGCCTTATTTGCCTTTCAGGATGTGCAATCACAGAAGGAAGGCCTTTTTTTGTGGGAGATTCCTATCAGGAGTGGTGGCCGGAGATAAGGGGGGCTAGCAGTGAAAGCTTCTGATAATCTTTCACTGCTCTCTCTGGTGTGGAAAATGAGACGGGCTTCCTTGATAACAGGTCTGCCAGTCACCTGTGCGCGCACAAGCGCTACTGGCAGCCATCTAATCTCCTGTCACTCAAGAAGGCGATCGCGGGCAGGGACTGAGGAGAGAATCGGATCAAACAGCACATCAGCTGTCAGATATCCAGTCAAGGGGTGTGTATTCAAGATTAGAGATCTCAATACAACAAAATATTTCCTGATATTAGCCTGAATTAAGTAAGTTGTGTGTCAGTTATAGCTAAACAAAATGTCGCTACAAGCACAGTACTACACTACATTACACTGGCCTAACAATACCTCATTCAAGTCCTTAACAAGGGTGAGAAAAAGACAAACGATGCATTTCCTCGTTCAACGACTTGAGTATTTGCGCTTAAGCGCCACATCAGAGGAGACTGTATAAAGCAACATGTCATTATCCCCTTAGCTGCCCGTAGCGCTTTACCTCAGGCTTGTGGGTGGTTCACCTGCATTTTTATTCCCACACCGACCCTAAGCCTGCTGTCTTTTCCAATAGCACAAGAGAAATAGACAGAATGTGCTCAGACAAGCAAAAGAAAGACTTTAAAATATGGTTTGGATTACTTCTGTGTTTACTTTGAAAGGGACATGAATTAAATCCACACATAAATGCTAGTTTGGCTTTTAGGAAAGGGAACGGGGTTCACAGACCATTAAGCTGAATGGAAGATGGGACAGGAAAAAAGGAATTATCCAATTTGTTGGTGAACCAGCTTTTTGGCTCATGCTGAGCAGCCAGGCCCCAGGTGCATTCAGGACCATGGGGCCAGAGAACAGTGCTGTAATTTGCTGAAACGGACAGTATGAGAAGTAAGGTCAGGGTTGGGGCGGGTTTGTCTAGGAGCCGATCTCATCATTGCTGAGTCGAACGCAGCTTCCTGTAGCTTGCCCTGGGCCGGCATTATTCCTGGACTGGCTCCATTATGCACAGTAATCCTCACTGTAGCCAGTTTGGCCCGGCTATTGTCACCCCGTTTCATGTTCGCTGGAGCTGGCTCTGTCTGGGTGGGCCATGCCTAAAACCCCTCTATGTCACTCACTCTCTTTTTCTCTCTACACCCTCTCTAAATCTAAAAGCATGGGGCAATCAAATGCAGCAAAGGGTACAAAATAAATGGGTGGTATTCCTGTAAATGAAACATTTAAAGTTTGGTGACAAGATCTGCTGTTGTGTCTGGGAACTCGCAGAGAGTAATTACAGAGGGTTGCAAAGTTAAAAGGTGCCATACCTAGTCTCCAGTCAGCCGTGACTGACACAAAGCCTAAACTTCAACCCGCCCCAGCTCCCAACCGAAAAAATAATTAGTGACTGACTGAAGTGTGCCGTTTCATAATTTTGCAGCATGCTTTGGAATTAGACATCACAAAAAATAGCTGGAGTGTTATAGGATCAACACATGCCCGCTGGCCATCTAGTTCACATTCTGGACAGGTGGGCAGCTCACTGGGGCGAACAGTTCAAACAGGGACAGTTTGTCCTTTGATTTATTTTTTAATAATTTTACCCAACTGAGAAAGTATCCACAATTACATCATCAAGCAAGCAGGTGCCCAAGTGCTCACGCCAACAGAATGTGCGAAAGGACAGCTCAACATCCTCAGTCAAGAGCTCCTCAGAAATTAACACGAACACAGGGTTCCCACACTTTCTCAACAAAGACCAACTCTTCCATGACTTTTAAGATCTGATTAATGTTCAACTTTTACAGGCCTCAAAATCACATTGCCTGACATTTTCATATTTTCCAGGACCGTGGGAATCCTGGTAAGCTATTTCCGAATGAAGAATCACAGACAACTGTATCAAGTAGATCAATACCACTAAAATAGCTCCAACAAATTTATTGCTACCAAAATAAATGGTTTAAGGTTAAACTACACCAAGTTTTACAACCCTTACGACCCCCAACCAGACTCTCTTGACCCCCCAAGTATAAAAAGAGCTAGATTTTCTCAGAGCACCTCTTTAATTAAGATTATTAACTAACATCACTTCATAATATATCATTAGAACATAACCAGAAATGTCCTAAAAAAGAATGTTTTATCTAGCCTACATTCTCCACTGACCCCCCTGGAGTACCTTTAGAGACCCTTAGGGGTCCACAGGCCCAGAATTGATTTAGCTAAACAGCTAAAATCTGACTCTCATGTTGGCAGACAACACAATACATACTTCAGCAGGGATTCCATTGCACTGCGGCATATCATAACACACCGGTTTACTGCAAATCACCTGCAGTTTAGACTGACTTGATAACGCAGGCTATAAAAGCCCCTTAAAGAGATGACTACCATTTCAAGAGATCATGGTCAACTCATAAATTCTTTAGAGCTGCAAGACAAACATTGGTAAATCTCTCTGTGGAGCTACGGCTCACTTGCTTGACACCAAACAAATCTTTTTTTTATTTGCATTCTAATGAAGTGACACAAATGAAGAGGTTGAGTAGGTGCAAGATAACTGTTTATTCCATGTATTTATTTACCAAGTTAGCTGACTGCTAAAAAGGAGACACAGAAAACATTTTCATAATTTACTGCCAACTAAAAAGACATATGTAAATATTTTCCCAAAGAAACATCTTTGCTCACATCCATTTTGCATTTAAATTTGATCACTTCTACATCAGTAAACACATTCAAAGCGCTTGACTAGTGTAATGAACTTTGGCACCACTTTGAAAATGTAATGCAGGGATTAATTCTCGATTTTAGTCGGTGGTTGTTGTTGTTGTTGTTGTTGTTTACGGTGTCATGCAGGTATATACTCATTGCTAAGATGTATCACCAACGTTGCGTCATCATAACTCGCTCTGACCTCATTAAATATGCTCTAAAACAAGAAATCGCAATGAGAAAGAAGGGGCATCTACTCACCGGCCACGCAAAACTGAAGGGTAAAACAATCCTTGACCTTTCACTCCGCGTTCCCTTAGCCGAAAATGTATTCCCACCGAGAACGGCCGTAGATCCAGTTCCGAAACTGCAAGCCCCAGCCGCGGAAACTCGCGATTGATATTCCTTAAGACAAATTTTAAAATATGTATCACATTCGTCCCGCGTGCATTTGCGATCCGCCGGGTTCCTCTCGCCGTCGCAGCACGAGCCGTTCTGCAGCTCGCCGTTCGCATTCTGCATCGATACGATTTCCAGCTCGAAGTGCCCCGATGCCTCAGACACCTGTTGAGCAAAACAAACTTCAAATCCGTGTATTTAAAGTGCAGTAAAGGCAAAGTCTGCCAATCTCTAAGTGTCAAATTAAACCATACAGAACGTTTGCGCTTGCTTAAGAGATAACTAAGACATTTGTCAAAATATGTGTATAGGTTTATGCTAGTTTATAGCCAAATAGATATATTTTTTGGTTGTATGTTTGAAAATAAATAACACAAAGACAGAAAAAGCATTTAAGTTATTAAAAACAGACTTACCTTCGTCGGCAAGCATAACAAAAAGGCATGAAGGTAAAAAGCAGAAAATACTGAGCTCCGTCGCACACTCATGCCTTCTTGTTGGTGTTGCTTTGAGACTCAGAAGTTGTAGCCGCCTCACGGCTCTAATGTAGTCTACTCCCCGATTTAACATGCACGGGTGGAGAACAACTTTATTTCTTTCAGAAGACTACTTTTCAGTGTGTCGAGAACGGCCTCCTATTATCCCGGCGTATCTGAAATCCTTCTCTTTCTTATTCTGCTTCTCTCTCTCAGCGGCGGGTATACATTACACAGAAGCCGTGAGAGCGTTTGTCCGCGACTGACTGGATGCGCATTCAAGACACCAAATTCAGTTAATGGGGGTGGCAAACGCATGCCTAATTATAATATTCAAAAGTTAAAGGGTGTGGCGTGTAGGGAAGCCCCGCCCTTACCCCGTCCCACAAGATGACAGGTTCATCTGTGAGATTTAGTCCTTATAACCGCATGTTCTTCCACTGCAAAAAAATGTTATAGGGGAAGATATAGTTTTTAAGTAAAATGAATGTAAAATACTATATTAATTAGTTTGCTGTGTGCTAAATATATATATATATATATATATATAAAAAAAAATCAGTTATACTGTCAAATATTAAAAGGAAACATTTAAAAAGAAAAATATTAAACATTAAATAGTTAAAAATAATATCTATCTGCCTGTTTGCCTGTCTCTCACTGGGGATCTCACTGGGGATCTATATATATATATATATATATATATATATATATATATATATATATATATATATATATACAGTACAGACCAAAAGTTTGGACACACCTTCTCATTCAAAGAGTTTTCTTTATTTTCATGACTATGAAAATTGTAGAGTCACACTGAGGGCATCAAGGGCTATTTGACCAAGAAAGGGGAGTGATGGGGTGCTGTGCCAGATGACCTGGCCTCCACAGTCACCGGACCTGAACCCAATCGAGATGGTT
Organism: Carassius gibelio; assembly: GCF_023724105.1. NCBI lineage: Eukaryota > Metazoa > Chordata > Actinopteri > Cypriniformes > Cyprinidae > Carassius > Carassius gibelio. Next base: position 8,476,302 of record NC_068383.1, read on the forward strand.
TAGGGGTGAGCTGGACCGCAGACAGAAGGCAAAAGTGCCAACAAGTGCTAAGCATCTCTCGGGGAACTGCTTCAAGACTGTTGGAAGACCATTTCAGGTGACTACCTCTTGAAGCTCATCAAGAGAAGGCCAAGAGTGTGCAAAGCTAATCAAAGCAAAACGTGGCTACTTTGAAGAACCTAGAATATGACATATTTTCAGTTGTTTCACACTTTTTTGTTATGTATATAATTCCATTTATAATTCCACGTGTTAATTCATAGTTTTGATGCTTTCAGTGTGAATCTACAATTTTCATAGTCATGAAAATAACGAAAACTCTTTGAATGAGAAGATGTGTCCAAACTTTCGGTCTGTACTACATATATACATATGTAGTCAGCATTTATAAAGGATGACTTCCAGCCAGACAGATATGAGAGGTCAAAGACACTATCTAGAACTGTGGAATGCACATTTAGAAATGTTGGAAGTCATTCAATTTATCAGTGAAGAAATATTGATACAAAAGGGGTCATTCACCTTATGATGTCAACATTCAATGTTTGAAAAGACTCTTTCAGTGGCCATGTATTTTGATGTCCATGTGTGGAAAAAATACTTGAGGCATCCTGTGTGCATAGATCCACATACAGTAATCTTGAGTTAATTGCCCCATATCAATTGCTGCCCTCTTGTGGGCATGTGGCCAATCTGAAACGCTATTCAAAAACAGAATCCTGCAGACAGGTTATGTAAATCAAATTATGACTTCTGTACCTGCCAGATATCTTTTACTCTTCCAGATATTTCTCTGACGTCATGCATACAGGTCACTCTACAGGTCATACCACAGACCTTAGTGCAAACAGTCCCACAGCACGACACAGCGGCTAATCATTAACTAGAGGCTTATTTCGCCACATCATTTTACAACTGCCGTATTTGAAACAGGCGGGATTTTGGTATGGAATCATCTGATAAGCAACCTCAGAAGGAAAAGTGCTTTTTAGTCAGAGTGTTAATCTTGATGTTAAAAGATGAGTGAGGGTCTCTGTGTAACTCTGTGTTGGATCTGAGTAGATTAAGAAAGCACCACAGAAAGAAAATAATATAAAATGAAATTAGAAGCATTTTTATTTCATGTTAGTATTATTAATCCTTTTTAGAATCATGCAGAATTAAGTATAGTATCACTTACTGCCATTGGTCAGTCAAACACATAGCCCTGCCCTAAATTCACACCACTGGCTGAACCAATACTGCTGTTTTAAAACATTTTCAGAGGAATTTACCTTCAGATGGTTAACAAGTTATCTTATAGAACTAATCTTGACATAGAAAAAAAATACATTTAAATACTATCTGCAGTAGTTTTAAGTAAACTGAAGATTTAAAAAAAAAAAATATTTAACCTTTGAACCTTCACCTTTATATTGTAAAGCAAGCAGAATCACAACACTCAATAATGTGTGTGGCCTCATAAAGGAGATCCATAACAAGTTGAGGGGCAAGATGCCAGGCGGATATTTCCTGTCGGTGAGGTTCAAGATTAAAGGTGCGCTGGACCTTTTGTACCGGCTACTGTGCCTTTAAAAGATCCTGACCCCCAAGAGAGGTCTCAAGTTACTCACTGCATTCAAATAGCCACTCTGTGTAATAAGGGTTAATTAGACTATTTAGACCTCAAAAGTTGAGCGCTTTGCCCTCAAAGGGTTTCGCCCATTTTGATATCCACATTCACATTTCACCTGGGATGCCAAAGCCCTTCTTTTGAAAGTTAGACAGGTTTGTGGGATTTAAACCACTGCCTTTGTTATAGAGTCCTGACCTGCCTCTTTAGCATGGCGCTCGTTTAAAAACAAGCATAGATTAGCAAGAATAGTCATAGATTATAGTGTATATCATGTTCACTCTGCTATTGTAACATCAAAAGATGTTGATGCTGTAGATCTGAATTTCAGAAAAAGACTTTGGGATTTGTGAAATTTACTAGCAGTTTCTGAGTGAACATCCTACACCCATTCTTTGTGTTTTTATTACTTTTTTTCATATCAGCTTATCCACGGGTCAGAATCTGTGTTTGTAAAGCTGCCCCAGGGCCAATGTGATTTGAGTAATGACTGCACAAGTAAGCCACAAACCTTTGGGGAGCCCAAATTCGACTGGGGACCCGAGATTTGTACGGGTCATCAGACTGAACCAGACTTTTCCGGTCCCGCTCGGCTCTGCTCACCCCCTTTTTCATCCTTGACTGAGATTAAATCAGGCAGTTATGAGCTTCTAAATCACGCCTGAAACCCGGAACAAAGGGTCAGATGGCTGTCGAAGAGATGATTATCTATTGTCTGACACTTAGTGCTATACACCAATCCAATTACTTAAACTTGTTGCCACCTCTCATATTACAGTTCACCAATGCAAGTCCAGCCTGACAAGAATGTGGTGGAACAGATAATGTCCTTAATAAGAAAGCCCATGTGCTTTCACTGCCAAAATAAATCTTCACAGCCTCTGACTTTTAAAAAGCTATTTAATTCATATGAATTAGATTTTAGTAATAAAAATAATGACAAACTAATGATGATCCAATAATAATACTGTTGTGCAATATGTTGTCAACATGCGGCCGGGACAGAGAAAAAGAATAGATGAACTGTCTGTGTAGAGAGAGAAATAGGGAGGGTAGAATGTGAAAGACAGACATAAATGTCCTAGAAAGTGTTAGTTTTTTCAAGATTGCTGCAATATGACGTTTTAGCACATATTTTATATTCTACCACATTTATGAGAGATTCCTCAATTATACTTGTCTCATATTGAAGAATCTGATCCTCTATGAAAATTGAAATAATTTAAAAAGAGAAATCATTACAGTTTTAGAAGATTAATTATGATTGAATTCTAATTAATTCCAGGATTTCTTATTTTTACATGTATAAAAAGTCAAATTAGGAAAATTCTACTAATTCTCCTTAAGATATCGTTGGTGCTCAAGAATCATTTCTTATTATTATCAAGGTTGAAAACCTTTTTTTTTTCGGAAACTGTGATACTTTTTTCAGGATTCTGTGATGAATAAAAAGTTCAAAAGAACAGCATTTAATTGAATTAGAATCTGTAACATTATGTCTTTACTGTCTCTTTTGATTAATTTACTCTTACTGTAAAATAAATCAATAAATCTTTACAAAATTATATAGACCACTTTTGAACAGCGTTGCAGTTTGGAATAGTCTATTTTTTTTTAGATTTTCCCTCCAATTGAAGGAACACTCATATGCAAATTACAATTCATGCAAACTTTATAGATAATTGACATTTTCATCTCAGTGCTTGTGGATATGTGCTTTCATGTGTGTTTATGTGCTCTCTAAGCTGTTCAATAATGTTGATGGCCTGATGGTAATTTGTGACGATGGAGAGAACTGATCCTGTCCAGATGACACAGTGAAGGCAGTAATATTTGAGGAAGTGAGATAAAGAGTGCTCTGAACATCTTTCTGCTTAGAACTTCTCACTCACACTTTTAGAATATTTACACTTTGTTTACATGAGCAGCTTTTAGTGACCAGGACCAGGATGGCAGAGACTGTGGGTCCTGAAATAAATATTATTCTCCCCTGAGCTGTGGGACCTTGATTGTTATTTTCAACATTTATTTTAAACCGGCCCTTGTGTAATAAATAATGGACATTTCATTGATGGCTGAGTGGGTTGGCAGATGGAAAGAAAAGTAATCAAGCTCTAAGTCAGTTTTTATGGCTATTAATAGCAAATTCAAAATGAAGCAATAAGGTCTTACTATGCTTTATATAACACCTGTTGAACGTTGCAACCAGAGATGCCTGCTGGGTGATAATAAGAACATGAACGTAATCCATTTTTGTGGATTCAAATGTTTAAAAGGTAAAAAAATCTGTAATATATTAATTTGCGCTACACTACATTACAAATATACATGCCATTTTTTGTTCTTATAAAATAATAAAAATAAATAGCATATGCTATTAGAAAACAAAAATATTTTAGCTTTTTTTTCACCATTTTTTAATCAGTTTGCCAAACGGACTGACCAACTCGCCAGCGACTTGGTCTGACCTGATTTTCAAGAAAACAAATGCGGTTTGCGCAGGTCTTGAAGTGGAGTATAGTTTAATTGCTTTCTTTAAGTTTTTATAAGAAAGTTGTTTTAGATCTTAGGATGTTACTCCACATATAACTCAAATGTGTAATGTATATAGTGAACTATATTGTTTGGTGTTTTTGTTGTGTTGAACAAACATCATACAGAGCAGTCATTTTCTGTCTGTTCAAATAATTTATTTTGTTGTTCAAATAATTTATTCTGCGATTGAAAGTGTCTCATAATAAAGTTGTAATGAAGATGAAATAGCATTCAGAAGACTCCAGGGCAACCATGGCCTTTTACGCATAAATGACGTCAAACCTGGCCGACAAGTGTTCATGTGGCATATAAGGACAACTTATATTTTCAAAGGGTTATCTGGATTTTGTGCTTTTCCATCCACCCCAAAAAAACAGCCGAGAGGAAATAGATACAGAGAGATTGAGCCTAAATCTGCTTAGAAGGTGTTATGTTGTTTCACCGTCTACATTGTTGCTGCTTGTCTATGACTTCATCCTCTGTGATGCCATAAAGAAACAGTGACGTTGCTAAAGCCTGTATAGTACGTCAGTTTTGTAACGAATAGGGATCCAAGTGGATTATGGATGAGAGTGAGCGTGTTTGTAGGGCTGTGTGACATGAAGACAGAAGGCCTGTGTGTGTCAGTCAAAATGACGTTTAATAATTTGTGTGTCAGTTGAGAACATGCTCATTAATCCAGAGTTTTGATCCGGTCATAGGTTGGGGCAGAGATGACTTGTGTTGCCTACGCACTCAGTGAGTCTGAGCCGATCATCCCTCGCTAATGCTAATACGAGATACTGTCGTCACCTTCCCTCTCTGTGATTAGCGTTAACTCTTTGTCACATACAGATGAAGAAGAAAAGAGGAAATGTAACCAAATGACACTACATTTAACCATAGTTGTTTTTAGTTCCTATGCAGGTGGTCTTCAGCCCTCTTTTATCTTAGCAACCTTTAAAATCTGTGATCGTGACACATTTGCTGAAAACAGCAGCTGCAGTGAGCTGTAAAAAAGGTTATTTCTCAATTCTCGTAAAATAGGTAAAGGATTGTTATAATAAATATTATCCTAATATGCTTTTAGTCAGTGGCGACATGTAGTCTTAATGTCACAGATGCATTCTCCATCTCTCATCTGTTACGTTGTGTTCACACATAATTTAGTTATAAATAAAAGTGACAACTGTGTATTCTAACTAAAGTGAGTCAAGATTAACAAACACGTTTTTAGAGTATAGTTTGGTTAACCTCGACTGTGAGAACAGAATTGTTATGTACACACATAATATCTTTTTGGAATAAGAGTGATAACTGTAACAAAAATTATGTTTTTAATCTAGACTGGAATCACTTTGGTTGTCACTTATATTCCAAAGTAAATCATGCGTGTACATATCATAGCAACGGTATTGTTCACAAAGCACAGGTTAACTGAACTCACTCTCAAAATTCTGTTGTTAATCTGGAGTCACTTCGGTAGTAGAATGGAGTTTTCACTTATGTTCTAAGTAATGTATGAACATGATGTAACAATAAATTGTTCACACAGCACAGGTCATTCAAACCGACTCTTAAAATATGGTTGTTAATCTGGAGTCACTTCAGTTATAAAATGCAGTTGTCACTCCTATTCCTAACTTAATTATTTGTGAACATTAAGAAAAAACAGTTCTCACTCTCAAAAACTGATTGTGAGTCTAGAGTCACTTTTGGTTATACAGTTACCGCTCTAAATCCAAAATGGATTGTGTGTGAATGTAACAGTTTTTAGCACTTTAAAACAGACTGACAGCTGTATCCTACAGATGTGTGAGTCCTCACAGACCTTAAATTCCCTGCTTACCGTTATTCAGTAGAGGAAGGAGGTGAACAAGTCAAATGACACACTCTTTCCTCAGCGAGAAGTGGACTATCTTAAGTCCTGATGTATACTCTCACTTTATGCACATGAGTGCCTCCTCTGTACAGTTTTAAGCTGTGTGTGAAAGGTGGCATACGCACAGCTGTGTGGGAAACCCATGTCGCCGCTATAACCCCTTATACCCAGCATCCTCTGTGTCTGGGTTAACACTAGCGTGAGCGAGAGACCGTCCATAGATTTAAAAAAAAAAAGTGAGAGGGAAAGAGGAAGGAAATCAAGAGATTTGGAACTGCTGGCACTGTGATCGCAATGTTAGGAATGGGGTTGATTGATGTGACGAGGAAATGGGTCGGAGGAAGTGAGGAACGCTCGCTTGTGTCTCTCTGCATGCATTGAAACAACATATGATCTCCCACACCAGCCCCCGAGACGGGAATACTGCAAGACTTTGGTGGTTCCACTTCACTAGCTTAGGGTGCCATGTGACAGATTCTCAGTGAGGTGGAACTGTGTCCTCCTTGGACAGGAAATGACTTGCTGGGCCTCGTGAGGCTAATTATTCACATTTCCCATCCACCAGAAAAGGGGTTTTTGATTGACTTTATCAAGCACTTCCGCTGCCATTTCTCTCTTGGTCATCCTAATTCTTTCAGCCCCTTCAAAGACACCTTTTTTTCCACAAAGATTGCTTAGGTGTCTAGCAATGCACGTGGCTGTAATTATTCACATATCAGTAGTTCAAACTGTATCTGAGAATAACAAGAATAAAAAGGGGATTGGCTTTGATTACTCAGCTTCAAGGCATCCTAGGTGAATATGACTTTTTTCTTTCAGGTGAATCCAATCAGAGTTATATAAAAAAATTGTCTTTGATCTTCCAAGCTGTTTACTGGCAATTAGCGGGTGTTGCAGTGCATCAGTCCAAAGTAAGTGGAATAAAGCCCATCCATTAATAATAAAATGGGGGGGGGGGGGTGAACAAAGTCCTTCTGTAGTGAATCGATGTGTTTTTCTAAGAAAAATATAAGAAGGATGACTAAAGATGTCGTCGTTTTGCATGCGCCGGCGAGTTTCGTGAAAACCAACCTTTGTTTACAGGATCAAAGAAAGCAAAGTTTCTTTACTTTAGCAAAGGAAAACTAGTCTCATCTTGGCTTATATCGAAATGCTCTGGGGAAACACATTGCTTTACACCAAATACACAAAATAATGTTCTTTTAAGCAATGTCATATGACCCCTTAAATTTTTTTCCGTAATGTACAATTGTTGATTATCGGATTGCCTTGTTTTTTGTTGTTCTTTTTTTTTCTTTTTTTTTCTGTGTGACCCCATTGTGATGCGGCATGTGGTAGATCCTATAATATCATAAAATAATTTGAAAAAAAATGACAACCAGTCTTAAAAATCTGAATGAAATAGTATAACATATAGTATACATACATACATACATATATATATATTATATATATTACATATTATATATTATATATACATTTTTTTTTTATGTATTTAGGCTATTAATTGCCCATCAGTGAGCATGTCATAACAAGCATTCCAGTTCAAAACATAGCAAGTCAAGTTCCACCTTTTATTTTTACTGGGCCTGTGAGGTAGTTGTGCCTGTGTAAATGTTGTTTCGGTAGCATTTTTGTTCTTTACCTCAAGTATGTTTACACATTATTGGCTGTGCTTACAGTGAGTGATGTGCAGCTAATTAACTTTAAGCACGTCATTAAACTGTCAGCAATCACTGTTTAAATGCTCCACTTTTTGCTTTAAAGCTGGAAGGAAGTCACTGATATCTCTGAGGAAGTAGTGAGAGTCTTAGTTGATACTAACCCTGCGTCTCACTTCTCACCAGCATGTCTGCCCATTTAGCAGTTAGCGGTAGGAGGCATGAGAACTGTCAAAAAAACTGGCCTTCTCTTTCTCCTGAGTTTGGTGAAGAAATGCAGCCAGCCTGGCAGCATGTAAACTTATAACTGATAAAGAGTGCAGAAACAGATGCTTTAATCTCTTGTTCATGCTAAATTTGTCATAAAAGTGTTTACAGTATTAAGTATAGTGCTTATTGGTTCTAAAGCCCACTTTAAGCATATCAACAGTTTAAGCCTCTTGAAATATTTTAGATTATAAATAATCCTTATAAATATGTCTACCATAAAAGTGCACATTATAAATTATAAACATTTATCTGACAATTATTTATTATACAATCATTTATTATGTATTTATGAAATTATGTAAGTTTAAGAATTTTCTTAATGGACTCTTTTTGTGTGTACATCTAGATCTACATTCCCAGCACCAAAGAAGACTATTACAATATATAAAGGATAAATGTTTATCATTGCTACAGGAGTAAACTGAAGCTGTTCTTTCATTTAAGAGGACACATCTATGAAATATATTGTCTTATATAAAAAAGATATGTATTGTTAAAGCAAACATACACAATCAATTGATTTATTATTACCAATATTAAAATACAGGTGTAACAAATTTCCACTGGAGGCGAGTTGTAAATGAACCCAAGTGCAGCTTTATTCCATTTAATGAGAGAAGAACCAACAAAACTAAACCATAACTTGACAAGACTTGAAACCATGACACTCACCATCAGCAGTTCAGAAAACAACATCAATACACAACAAACTAAAATGGCAAACAAAAGAGCTTAAATATGAGTAAACACACCTAAATGTGAACAAAACCCAACACAGATGTGACACATTGACCCCTCTAATGGCAGCACCTGACGTCTTAGTGAAATACCCACCGCAAAAGATGCAAAAATGTCCAGTAAGGTGGAGGACTAGAGGCAGTCTTGGGGGACGGCATGGAGGGCCAGGTCCGTGAAGCTGAACTGGAACAGAATCCTGGAGCAATGGCAGGCCTGGACCAGGAAACAGAGGCCATAGCTATGTGTGCTGACAAACAATATAAAAACAGACATCACGTAGCATTGCATTTTAGAAAAAGTGCTAACGTTACAGCAGTGGGGAAGATGAACGTGAGTTATTTTATTTAATAATAACCTAAAATATAGAGACTCTGATGTTAATGTGTCTGCATGCAAACATTTCAGTGGGCTTAGGAACATGAAATATGAATTACAATTACAATAATTAAAAAAATTCAACATTAGTAACTTACTCAAACAAAATCTCCCTGTTCTTACTTCTGAATTCAGTTCACTGTAGACTTGCACTAAATGGATCATTTGAACCAGTGAGTTGTTGACTCGAGAAAATCTGCAATTGGATCATTCCAATTTGTGAATTAATTGTTTGGTGAGATTTGTGAAATGTAAAAATGTACTTAAGTACAATAATAAAGAAAAACTACTTTGTTACTGTCCAACATTGTGACTCAGGCATGGCGGCCATCTTGGCTGATGCATTAGGTATTGTGGCTGTGACGTGAAAAGGCTTTGGTTTGGTAGACTTGATGTGAGCAGACTCTTGCTTGGCAAGCATGGCATGACCAGGCTCCGGCTTGGCAGACATGGTGTGAGCAGGCTCTTGCTTGTCAGGCATGGCGTGAATGGGCTCTGGCTTGCCAGGCATGGTGTGAGCAGGCTCTGGATTGGTAGGCATGGCGCAAATAGGCTCTGGCTTGGCAGGCATGGTGTGAGCAGGCTCTGGCTTGGTAGGCATGGTGTGAGCAGGCTCTGACTTGGTAGGCATGGTGTGAGCGTGCTCTTGCTTAGCAGGCATGGCGTGAATAGCCTCTGGCTTGGCAGGCTTGGCGTGAGCAGGCTATGGCTTGGTAGGCATGATGTGAACAGGCTCTGGCTTGGCTGGTATGGCGCGAATAATTCCTGACATCATAGTTGATATGGGGTATGTTGGTATGTGTGGTGGGTACTGTGGGATTGCGAGGTATTCTTCTTCTGCAAATACCAACAGTAAAAGAATAACCACAGAGCATCAGGGCATAATCAATGTATTAAGCCAAGTCCATTTGAAAGTATGCAGGGGCATTAAACAAGAAATATTTTAATTTAAACCAAAACTAATCATTAAATTCCACTTGATCACAAAGTTCACAAAAGTCCTCCACAAAATCTTCAATGGTCCATTTGCCTTGACAAAGGCAAAGAAGATTAATAGCTGGGTTAATTTTTTATGTTGTGTATTTTATAACGAATCTCACTAGATGCGAGTTGTAGATGAACCCAAGTGCAGATTAATTCCATTAAACGAGAGCAAAACAAACTAAACTAAACCATAACATGACAAGAGTTGAAACTATGACACTCTGCATCAGCAGTACAGGAAATTACATCAATACCCAAAAAACAAACATGACAACCAAGAGGGCTTAAATACTTAGACTTGAGGAACACATGACAAAACCAACCAATGTGAAAATGTATGCAATCAAGAAACCAATCAAAACATAACACAGAGACAAGGGTAGCACATGACATGATCACATGAGGAGCAAGGAAACACATGTCAAAAAGGTACCATAACAGAGAATAACAAAAATGTTATGACAAAAAGACATGAAAACCTAAATGTGAACACAATTTATTTTGAAACAAAACACATTTGAACAAAACATTTCTTTCCCAGGAAATACTGATGAATAATATTGCATTCACAGACATATGTCATAAATAACACCTGTGGCCGACTAGCAATATATTGATGATGCGTATGCACAGAAACTTTATATTTTCTTTTGGTCCTTATTTGTTGACAGTATTTTTGCAAATGACACAGGACTGTCTCTTTATTTTCAGTGGAAACTTCTGTGAGTGGGAAACTCTAAGTATGCTGTTGTAAAGCTATTAAGGCTAAGTGCTATGAACTTCATATTGCTGCATCTGCTAATAAGATTTGTGGCTGGGGAAATACCCATAAGCCCTTGCGAGTGAATAATTTTAGAGTGTGCAAATAATTGCTATTTAGAATTAACAGATGGTGGAACTATGTTTACTGCTTTTGACTTTTGTAGAGAGTTTTGTTTTAAAGAGTTGTGGTTTATTCAGAGTCATTGTTAAGGTGATTAGTGTTTATTTTTGGTGAATTTGGATCCTGCTTAATTAAAAGAATTTCTTGTCTGTGACCAAAAAAGTACATTTTGTTTTATTGTGGAATTATACGCAAAAAAGAAAAACACACAATCTGGTCATACTTCACATCAACACCCTAGTTACTACAACACTGCAATGAGTCAACCTGAAATATTTTTCTTTTTGGGTTCAGGTGCACCACATGTGGTTACATTTTTTATTTCTCTTTGTTTATTCTGTTTGTAAAGGTTATATAAATAAAGGTTGACATTCTTTTGTCATCTTTTCTGCATTAGATAGATCAATCAACCATTATAACAGAGTTTATCTAACAGCTAGGATTTTTTAACAGCGTATGTATCTTGCTCTAAAACTGTATTGTGTTGTCAGTCGACAGAAATGTTGAAGCTGAGTGAAAATATTGATGCTGGCGCTGTGAAGGAGCCTCTAGTAGGCCATGACGTAGCGTTTTTTCCACGACACTTCTGATGATTGTTTCCAAATGGTTCTGTCAGTATTAATAAATCTAATGTAAACATTCCATTTAGTTTCAAAGTAAACAAAATCCTTTTCAATCCACATGGCTCATATGAACACATAAAGCAATAACTTCAAGTAGTCCAGGCAGCATTGTAAGATGATAAATGTTTTTATGTGTGAGAGGTTCTTTCCTCCTTTTCTTTTTTCATGCGTTCTCCCTTTTCTGGAATGTATGAAGTACAAAGGAAGGGTAAAATCAGATTGATTCTGTTTTCTTAACTTTAAAAATAGCAAAATCACACTGTAATTAAAGAGAACCAAGTGTACCAGTAATGTCAGCTGTGGAAACATCTAGCAGCCTGGCATAATACTATAATAAGAATGAGTTACAGTTTACAGCTAGGTGTTTATCCCAAAAGATAGAGAATGTAGAGTTTTGCTATTAGGTGATACATGATCTGTTTGGAGAAACGAAATCCAAAAGAGAATGACAACTGAATCTTGGTGACATCTCTATGGGCTTCAGGAAGTGCACACTTCCATTAAGTGTATAAGTGAATGTTTAATGCTGAACCGATGAGCCCGTTCTTCCTGCCTTCATTGATTGGTGGTTATAAAGGTGTTTTGTTAGCTGTAAATTGCCTGTGCAGTGGCACATATCCAGTGAAAAACTGCAATGCACAAACAATTTTGGTGTAAATGTTTGTTTGATATGTGATTAAATGATTAATATTAATAACTAATTATGTGTCAAATCAACCAAATTTCAGAAAATTCCCAAGCTTAAATGTATGACTTTAATTTTTGTTTTTCAGAAGAAAGACATAACTAGTAATGAAAGCTTGTCTTTCTTCAGACATTGCACGTTAGCTGCACGCAAAGCTGCCACAGTTTCCGATCACTGAAAAGCGGTGAAATTTAACAATTTGCAAATGGGGCTGTATTGATATTCCTATATCTGTGGGATGCAAGCTTTGGGGGAAAATGTAAAAAGTGCCCCTCCCCACCATTTTTGAACAGATATCAACTGTCAATAAACCTACCAATCTCTGTATTAAAATAAAATAACAATGCTGCCATCTTTCCAAAATTATTTTCCTCCCTATAATATGGCTACAAATTTTAAACTTTCTTCTTAATGTATTTCTTTCACTAGAAAAAAAAAGAGATAAAATCACTGAATTACCCTATTATTATTATTATTATTATTATTATTATTATTATTATTATTATTATTATTATTATTTTCTTAATTTGTTGACAGCTAAACCCTTAATACTTCTATTTTGGAGTTCTTCTTTATTTGACATGGTGGTAAAAACATGTTAAAATACCCAAATAGATATTAGTAATGACTCTCAAGCTCCAAAGAGAAAGCAGATACCTGTGAATTATCCGATTGTATAATGCGTTGGAGATTGTAATCAAAACGTTTTCTGATGAATTTTGTTTCCCTATAATTTGGCTTAAAACAAGACCACACTGGGATGCTGGTAAAAAACAAAACAAAAAAACATGATAAGAAGGGTAGCAGTTAGAGAAAAGCTGAAACTTGATCCCGTGCAGTTATGAGACGTGTGCATAAATGGGTAGAGATAAGAGTGAAAAGAAACAACAGCACTATTTGAAAAGTACAGAAGGTGAAATGTGTGGAAATGAAGCTGTTGGAATGTTGATGAGAAAACATCTGTTTTGAGATCTACATCATTTGAAAAGCTTTTCTCAGACTAACTAGGTGTGAAGCATTAGATTGAAGTAGAAAAGTGTGGCATGCAGATAAACGTTCTAAACACTCCAAAGCTGAAATAGCTCAGTGATGCTTGTCAAAGATGAGGTCTTAATTACTCTGAACTGTACAGCAACAAATAGAAAGCTATCATAATACACTTTGTTAAAGAAACACAAAACAAAACTAAAAAAAAAAATTGTCTCCGTAGTTTTGCATCCAAAATTGAATTTCAACAACAAACACTAGACACTTTGTGAAGATATAAATATTTTTAATTACACATCAAAGTTGGCCGATTGTAGTCGTGACATGAGAAAGTTCACAGTCTTGGTAATGCCTCCAGTCATACTCATCTTTTTGACAGCTCTCATTTACTTGAAAGGTTAAAGACTGAAATTTCTAAAACAGTTTGTCAGTGTTTGGTTTGAATGATTTATATCAGAAATGTAATCTTTAGTAGATCAAAGAAAGCATTAAAACTAATGCACATTTAGGCAATATCTGAATTGACATGAATTCAAGATTCAATGCTGAAAAGTATTGCTAAATATTGTGAAAAATAAATCGGAGTTCCGTTCTTTCATTCTATTCAACTGCAGAATTCCTGCTTTAGTAGAAGGTTCCAAATCAGATGCTGCCATAAAAAAACAAACAGTTGTCTATTTAGGATGTAGACAGTGAAGCAGCTGTGGAGTTACTGTTTGTAGCAAGTTTTAAAATGATACTTTTGGCAGAAGAGCAAGATACACTGAGGTCAGATTCTCTGCCAACCTGTCTTTTTAATTTGAGCCACCAGTCAACCAACTCAAACGAACGAAAATGTATCCAGAAGAACATCTTTTTCAATCCTGCTTTGGATTGGAAGTCAAATCCCATCATGCCACCATCCACTTGAAGACAGCTAGAAGACATGTGTGGTGTGAGAATCTGCTCTTCATGGTAAAAGCTCTGGAGCAGGTCAACATGTAGGCGGGATGATATGTGTGACATGAAGGAGCCTGTCTATCGGTTGCTCTGTTGGCAATCATTGAAAGAAAAAGGCCATGCTGGCAAGTCACAGGGGATTTGAATCACTGACTGTCTGTAGTGCAAGGATAGATGGTGCAAATTTTGTTTACTGTGTTGGAACCAGACAGGGATTTGACCGCAGGGTTTTCTGTCTGCTCTTTCATTTCTTTTTCCTCATCCCTTAATAATTTTTTTTTGTAGTAATTTCATCACAATTTGAGTAGCTGTCTGTAAATGTTATGTTTTTGATCTATGCCTGGCTGTGTATATGGCTGGTTCTGATCATAAAATTAGCCTGATATCATATTGAGATATAAAACTTGAATGCTGGGCAGTAAGGGGATGGGGGTGGATGGGGGGGGGTCTTACATTTAAGTCGTTTTAAATTTAAATAACTTAACTCTTCATATTTTAATCTTATGAATAATACCTCATTTGTAGACTATACTTTCAATTAAATCCAGGAATAAGTCATTAGCTGAATTAGTCAGTGTAATTACACTTGCTTTTAATAACATGGATGGAAATGGATGGAAACTGTGACATGTGAGACAGCCACTGAGACTGAAGAGGTCTGCTGGAGTTGTTCCTTGTTCCTATAAAATCCTGTTTCAGCCTGTGGCATTTAACTTGTGCACAAACTCTGTCGAGAACAAGGTTGCACGAAAGCTTTTGAGGTCTTTTTTTTTATTGAAAAAACATAAAACAGACACTTCTGGCTCTGTATGATCACCTCCCGTACTGCAAAAAAATCTTTTTTTAATCAGCATTTTTGTCTCATTTTACAACTAAAAGATAATGACTGTGGCAAACTGTTGATTTTAGGAGGCTTTTTTGGGAGAGTTTTTTAGTAACTCACAATCAGTATCGTCTTAATCAGTTTTGTGTCTTAACTTCCATTCAAACTGTGTAAGATATTATTACAAATAGTTTTTAGCACTGAATTGATCTTGTCTACTGAAAGTGATTTCAGAAAGACTTTTGTCAGCTGAACAATCAGTTGTTAAACAACATTACAATCAATAGAATGCACTTTCTGTCCCCCACAGCCTCGATTTCTTTCCTGCTAAAAATGAAATATGGTGCTACCCCGACTAAGGGTTAAATCTTCTGCAGTTTTGCTTCTTAAGTAAATGTCTTAAGAGATTTTTAGAAATTGTAAATGTTGACATGTTGCTCTTTAGAAACCGAAGGTGTTTTGAAGTTGTCTTCCCTCGGCTACCTGAAATCTATCCGCTCTTTACCACAATCTCCTTTCAGAGTACTCTGAAATTTCCCAAATTAATTCTGGCTTAATTCATCCTCAAGCGGCTCTCATTGGACAGCAATCATTACGCTCTGATAATCTTAAGGCCATTGTCAATGTGGCACTTGAAGGAATCTTTTGTGAACAGAAAGAATAGGGGGCAAATCAATGAAGCTGCAGAACAGAGCCTGTGAGGTGTGTGTGTGCCTGTGGATAGTGTTTCCCGGTCCAAGCTACCGTGAGCGGTGTTGATTGACGTACAGAGTGAAAGGCCCTAGACCCTAGAACTTTGATGACTGAAATGAGACGGGTATCATTTATTTGACAAAGATTGGGTGGTGGTTTGTGTGTGTGAAAGAGGTCTACATTGCTGCTATCACTCTTTTTCCTTTTGGACTTGACTGACAGTTGTCGTCCTGCTTAAACTTGTCCATGCAAATCATACATCAGGGTTATTTTAGTTAACTAAAATTTAAACTAAAACCATACTGTGAGAAACATTTTCATTGCTTGAAATAAAATAAAATAAAAATTGAGTAAAGATATTTAAAAAGAACTTTCTTATTTTTATTTACTTTAACTTGATGAATGAATAATGAATCTTAATTATATACTGTATCATTAATGTAATTAGTGTTATTTTATTCGTATATTCTAATTTACATGTTTAGTTGACAGTTTATTTTGAAATGTTGTTGTAATAATAATAATGCTACTACTAATAAGAATGTATTTATGTAATATAACATCTAAAAGAAAAGTAATACTAATAGATTAACACTAATTCCTTAATATGTGCTATCAATCACTGAGCACACTGACTGAAAATGGACACCTTTTATGAACCATGCTGATTGCAGTTCTTGTAGATGTGACAGATTGACAGCTGGCCTCTGCAGTACTCTCAATGTGAATGCATACCCCTACAGTCTGGGCAACATGACGGGCTCCCAAGCTCTCTGTCTGGCCTCTAAACCTTTGGCCCCATGTGGTGCACATGCAGCCTTTCTTTCCCCCTGGAGTCCACTGCATGGATTCTTGGGGCTCTGTGTGACAGGCACAGGTTCTGTACATGTGTTTGAGAGTGAGAGAGAGAGATGGATGAGTGAGGCCTCTGATCACAGCTTCCCCCTCAGGGTATCTGTGTGGAAACAGAGTGTGTAAAGTCTGGAGAAAGACAAGAGCCCACTCAGACAAATGTCAAGAATTTCACTGACAGAGCTTCAAGTGGCTTTTCAAGTCTTTGAAACACAGTCTTTCTTTCTTTCTTTCTTTCTTTCTTTCTTTCTTTCTTTCTTTCTTTCTTTCTTTCTTTCTTTCTTTCACACTGTAAAATTATGTTTTGGAAGTAAAATGGTAAAAAGAAATTACAGTAAAATTATTTCATTGCCATTTTTTAAATAAACGTATGCATTTGTGTATATACACAAAATAAAAATAATATTAGACTTAACAGTAATATATGCAATTTTACTTAACACTAAAAAACTGTTCAAAATCATGCACCAAATCATGCATTTACAGTAAAATTGCATTATGAATTGCATTATGATAATACATAGAATATCAAAATCAACTGCTGCTGGCAGATCCTTTTCCTTTTCCCTATTTAGCACTCAAACTCTGGAATAGTCTACCTAGCATTGTTCATGGTGTGTGTATGTTAGGCTACATTAATAAAGAAAATCAGACCCAGGAACACTTTTAATAACACCTGATGTACTTGTTACATCATAAGAAGAATGGCATCTATGCTAATATTAGTCTGTTTTATTCAAATTCCGAGGTCACCACACAGATCAAGTCCATATCCAGACCAGACGGTGGATCAGCACCTAGAGATGACCTTTACTGCCCTGAAAGACAGCGGAGACCTTGTCTGCTAGATGAGCCCCAAATACAAATCCCCAGCGAAGACCTTGTAAACTAGATGGTCATCGGGAAAAGACCATGGGAACGAGACAAGTGCTCTGGACAATCTGACCTATGTTGTAGCCTGGAATTAAACCACACCATGCTGGTTTTGTCTGGCCACAGGAGAACAGGCCCCCTGACTTGGCCTGGTTTCTCCCAACTTATTTGTTTTTCTTTCTCCATTTCTGTCACCGATGGTGTTTTGTTTCCTTACCATTGTCGCCTTTGGCTTAGCCTGTAGTTGCTGTTGCTTAAAAAAGGTGACCTCTGCTCTGTAAACATCCATGTCAGTACTTCCCTTCTGAAAATAAATGGAAATAGATCACAAAAGTAGCTTATTAGTGTTTTCAGTTCGTGCATTCTTCATAATTTTTTTTGGACCTGAAGTAGAGAACATGGAAACATGGTGAAAAAATATCTTGTTGGTTTTTGACTTAAATATAAATCAATAATAATAAATCACAATATTAATTAAGTATTATTACTAATAAAAGACTAATATTAACTTCAATCCCCAGGGGAAACTTACTCATAAGGGAAATAGACTGAACTGTTAGTGTCATCAATTGCCATCCATAAGTATTCATTTTAGTAATCTTTTTAATAATTTTGTGGCATGTTTCTCATGTGGCATGAGACAATCATGTCTATGGGGTTATGCACAACAGACTTCTGTATTCTGTTAACTGGGTCTCGTCACTTCCGGTTCAAGATTTTGCATATGCTTTGTTAAATATGAAGCAGTTTTACTTAAGATGCCTTTAAAGTAGATACCAATGATCATCATAACCAATGTCTATCACATAAGCCTACTGTATGCGGACTGATACTTAAAAGTGTTTTTTTTCTTTTCTTTTCACTAACATTAGATATAAAAAATCAAATAAAACATCAACAACAAAAATAGCTAGCTAGTGTAACTGATTATCTTAAAAGTCCATAGATATCGCACATTCTCCGACAAGCTGAAGCAATGAGATCTGTTTTGCGGGTTTGGTCAGGTGATTTTCGACAGGTTTGTGAGATCGGAGATCCCACATGCGCCCACACAGAAACATCCAAGAGCACATAAATGTATTGCCAATACTGCCCTGTGACTCTTATTAATAAAATCAGATACTGGATATCTACTTTATATTCATCAGTAACAAGGGGATAAAATTGCTGTGTTTAAGTAACTTAGCACAGCTTCATTGTTAGTAGAGAAACAAAGGTAATTCACACGCACTTGGCAAGTAAATGTTATAATTAATTAATTCAAATAAATGTGATCTTACTGAGATTTCATCTCTGCATGATTTGATAGCTTCGCGTTGGGTGGTTCTTGCCTTTTTGCCTTGCATTAAAGTATATATATATATATATATATATATATATATATATATATATATATATCTGATGAAATTTAACTGTGTATGTAGAGATAACAGGAAAAACCTGACGGTGGTCTTTTACAGTAAATGTCGTCAGTGTAGTGGAAGTGCTGTGTGAGGTGGGCTCTGCTATGTTGTTTGTGGGATTGCTGGAGACGAGCATCTCATTGGCGTGTCTTTTTAGGTGGACGTCTGTTTTCACAGCTGATGCCTTTTGCTCAACAGGGAAATATATGGTGTTGTTTGTTATTCAGAGACAGTCCTGGTGCTTTAGTTGAGGTTCATATTTATTTTATGAAGGAAATATGTCAGCGCTGAGCCAAAACATCATTTTTATTCATGTACAGTCTCGATCATGCAAGTGCATGCCCAGCACAGATATCAGTGATGAAGCAGATTTCTCATTAAATAATTTCCAGACAGTTCAGTCACGGACGTTTGCATTCATATTATGTAAGCAAGTATTTTTAACACAGAAAAAAATATAGACATCTCCTTTATTATGTTTTCCCCCAAAGCTTAAAGTTATGAAAACATCTGTAATCATTGCATGCAGTTCACTTCTCTGTGACATACCCCTGTTCTTGGTGCAGAGAGATTTAATCTTAAGCAAAATTCCAAAACAAAATGGAGATATGATCATGAGTATTGAACATTCAAAGAGTTAATGTCGAATGGTGTGGGAAAATGCATTTTTGCTCTATAATCATTCATTCTCAAAATTTAGCAATATGTTTATATATATTTTACATATATATATTTTTACATATAACGTACAAATCTGGAGGAGAAATGTATCAAATAAAAGAAATGATTCACCTTGAGTGTTTGAGCACCACTGACTTTTCTGTCAGTCATTTTGGATTACACGTCATGTTACCACCATGTTATCAACATGCATGTGAATTTGTAGAATGTTGACTTTCTGACACACCTATTCATTTGCTTTCGAATGCAACATCTAAGGAGGTTCTTAACAGAAGAACCTCCTCCAGATATACCTGTGACATATACATATACATATATGGCCCTATAATTCAGATGTGTATTTTTTGTTTATTTTATCCCATCAGTTACATGGTGCATCTTCATTTTAAACAGGTATTTTTATTAGTTACAGATGGTGTGAACTGTGAAGAGGGCAACATTTTCATTTAATTAACAGTGTTCTTTTAGAATGACTGAGGATCAGAAGCATTGTAGTAGATTGTTTTGTGAATAGTTGGAAAATTACTGTCTTTATCTTCATGATCACTGTTTTCACACATTTTCAGGACGGCATAACAGCAGATTCCAGCTTCATTTACAATATGCACCAGTGATTTTCAATTCACCCGCTTATAATCTAGGATTATGGGTCATTTTTTATGTTATGGCTAAAATAAGATTCAGCTGACTGATTCTACATAGAACTTAAACACACACACACAATTTTGTTTTTGTGAAAAGCGGGGACACCCCATAGGTGTAATGGTTTTTATACTGTAGAAACTGTATATTCTATGGCTCTACACCAACCCTACACCTAACCCTAACCCTCACAGGAAACTTTGTGCATTTTTACTTTCTCAAAAAAACTAATTCTGTATGATTTATAAGCATTTTGAAAAATGGGGACATGGGTTATGTCCTCATAAGTCACCCTCTCCTTGTAATACCTGTGTCATACCCATGTCATTATACAGAGTTGTGTCCTGATATGTCACAAAAATATGCCCCCCCCCCCACACACACCATGATATAGCTTTCTCCATTGAAAAAGTCTTGTCTGAATCAGGAGAGAAATACGCACAGTTTAAACACTGTTTGAAAATGAAAACAGTTCTAAATAATATGTTAGCGGATTTTGATGTGAGAGGATGACAGAGGATGATTTTTGTCTTTTACTGGAGGAAGCGTTAATATTGACTATTGTAGTGCTGATAACTATTTTGGCCAAAAGCGACAGTTTAAAGTTAAAACTCCTTAAAGATTTTTTTTTCTCTTACAAACACACAGGTTTTCATCAATGAATGGACTGGAGACTAGTCGATTACTTATGGATTATTGTGATGCTTTTATCAGCTCTTTAAAATCTCATTCTGATGGCACCCATTCACTGCAGAGGATCTATTGGTGAGCAAGTGATGTAACAATATATAGAATTTTACTATACAGTTATTTTTTTTTAAGAAAAAAGTACTTAATTTACACTTTTCGTTGTGAAAACATCAGTTTTTTTTTTTTTTTTTTTTTACTTAAAAAACTTTTTAATAATATAAAAAAATGTAAAAGTACAAGACATTCATGTGTTCATTACTATATAATTTTATTTTTGGTTATGTTTTGTATTAATTTTGTTTTGAATATTTTAAGTTGTCTTTAGTTTAAATTTATTCGCCATGCTTCATGGAAAGGCCAACTCTGATGACTTTTGATCATCTTGTGTTTTACAAACTGCATTATTATGGAGACTATCAGTATATTATACATACTATCGATTTTAATATACAATTAGAGTATATATTTCCGGGATTTTACTGTAAATCTAACATTACATTCATTATTTTACTGTAAATTGGACACTGTTTTTAGACATTGTATATATTATTGTATGTATATATTCATTGTACAAACACCAAAATCTTACTGCAGTAGAGAGGCTACAACACTGTTTCCCTTGTTTCTGCTGTTTGCAGACACACAAAGCCAGACAGCGCCTCATCATTTGGCTTTTTTTCCCTCCTTTTCCTCGTTTTCTGATCATTAGGGGAAGTCCCGTTGAGTAATGCATCATGGGAGTAGGTGGAGTGGTTGAAAAGGCTAGCAGCAGGCCTCACAGACTTCGACTGGTAAAGCGACTGGGCTGGGTTCTCATACTGAGAAAGAGATTTTGCTCTAGGACTTGATCGCAAGCTGGAATTTTCCCATTTGTAGATCTAGATGTAGAGGAAAGAGGGAATGCAGCGTAGGGCAAAGAGTTCACTTAATTTATAGTGCTCATTATGAGAGAGACTGTGCAACATGATGCTATGTGCAGCGTTAGAGTGGTAGTACAGCTGAAATGTTGACATTTCGAATGTAATGGCATTGAGACTTACTGGCACAGATTTTGGGATCTGGCTTGTACATCACTCCCCTGGAAATAAGAAACAGCACATTAAAATTGCACTTTTTTTTTTTAATGTCCAAGACATTTTAAGCTGCCTGTGTGGTTTTGAAACAGCATTATAATCGAAAGAATTATGACAGATTATAGTTTTATTATGAAAGGTGTTTGCATTAAAACGCCAGAGTTGAGAAACAGAATTGAACTATATCGTGCCACCAACCACCATACTCTCGAACAAACATTCTTCATCAGAATGGCTCTTCTCTATGCAGAGATTGTAGCTAAACTAATAATCCCACAGAAGAATCATTAACAAACCTCATTATTAAAGAGGAAAGGGAGATAATGCTGCAGTATCATTTAAATTAATGTGGAACTTAAAGGAGGATCAGGCTGAGTGCTCTTAGGTAATTGTTAGAGTGCTGTAGTGTAAAGCTTGACTCTACAGAGTGTCGCTTCCTCTGATAGATCTGTAAATGCAATGCAAAAAACTTGGTTAGTTTTCAACCACATCATTCATATAGGAATTGTTTCCAGAAAACCAAAAGATAATGCAACATTGATCACTCCAATAATGTTAACTTATTATTAATAGTCTATTCATTGTAGTGACATATTTAGTAGTAAGGATACACAGAATTATTTTTTAACATTTAAATTACCTTTATTAGCATTAATTGCTCACTTAAAGCGTTAAAAATTCAGTTTCCAAATTTATTTCAACCAATTTATGATTTCTATAAAGATTTGAATGTTTTATTACTGTGTGTGATTGCACCAGCAGAATCATATCAACTACTGTTACAATTGAATAAATAATAATAGAAAAAAATGGACACTTACAGGTAATTTGTACATTTGTTATTAAAGTAGCAATGTAAAATCTGGCAGTGTTTTGCATTGTTTTCTATACACTATGGAAATTAGAGATTTGTCTGATTTTAAGTGCAAAATGAAAGTCTGTTTGTGCAATTTATATCTTTTGATTAGTTGGTGAGATGTTAACAGTCATGTATTGGGGAGCATCCTTGTCCTTGGGGCATCTGACTCTGCTAGCTTTGGGTTTGTGGGGTTCAGTGCTGGTAAAATGCATGGTTCCAACGTTTAGGTTCCAGTGCAGGTTTAGCACTGTTTTGGCAACTTCTTTGTACACATCAGTGTTAATTTTATTGTATCTCATGGACAAAAAGTAATAATTTAAGATGCTTGAGAGATGTGCTGACCACTCCTCATGACTCTCTGTTTTCTTAAACCGACATAATCTCACTACACTGCAGATTAAGTGGAATAGGGAATAATTCTAAATGCATTTGTATTACCAACTTTTAAAATGCTGTAAACATTACATTTAGCAATTCTACTGTGACTGTGATAATAATAATAAAAAAAAGTCAGTAGTAAATCTCAAATTAGAGAGCAAGGCTGTAAGATGTTGAGCACTGTGAGAACATATGCTGTGTGTGTTATAATGGGGCTCCTGTGTTCTCAGTGGATCAGGAGAGGACCTTTCATTTCCGGAGGTACTCGATCTGTGAAGAGTGACAAATCATAACAGTTAGGGAGGCATTTGACCTCCTGGACCCCTCCAATTAGACCCACGGGGTCAGGTTTACACATTAACACTCTTTAGATATGAGCTACATCACAGAGCAAAGCTCTTTAAATCGTTTCTTCTTTCATTTTCTCAGTTTCATTCTCCTAATCTCTCTCATATACTGTTTCGGCAAGCACTGACTTTAGTTAGGGATGCAGTAATATAAAAACTTGCGGTGGTACCCTTTAGCTGACAATGCTTTTTATTAGGGCTGTCTGTAGATATTATTGATGTGTCGTTCTTGAACAATTCATTCATTTTGAACAAATCATGTCCTTTTTTGAGCAATCATCTTATACATATATTAGACCAATATGCCATGTCTTCCTAGGAAAAGCAATTATTATACCAGCAAACTCAAAATTGGAGTAAAAATGAACAAAATAGGCTATACATACTTTGTATTGTAGGCTTGGATTATTATATTATTATATAGCCTAGTGTTTATTTACTGATAGAGAGTAAAAAGGCAAATTAATCAATATTTTATTTATAACAGGGTTTTATTTATTTATAAAATAATAACACACCACAGATCCTCAAGAAACAGTAACAAAAACATAAGTGACAGAAATGTCAGAAATAGCGCATGGGCTGTCACGTGATTAAGGAACGACTCAAACTCGACCCGAAGACCCGAAAGACTCATGAGATTAACTAATCAATTCTCTTTCCGGCTCAGACTGCATTGGTTTAGCATATGGGCATTGGTTTAGTGTAATATTATTAGATTAATATTAGATAAGTAAAATGAGTATATATATATATATATATATATATATATATATATATGAGAATATATTTTTAAATGTCCAATATTGGTCAAAAGCGATTAATTAAAAGGTATATAATATCAGCTGATAAACGATATTGCATCCCTAACATGGATGTCTCAAAGCAATAAGTTTGCTTTTATTAAATTTGAACAATACTTGTAAAATGTGTACGTTTTCAGTATATGTATTCTTAAATCCAGTCCAGTCGAATCCATAATTTTGTGGTTTCTAACTATATCATCTTTACTAGCACTCTATAATCTACCAGTTGAGCTACTAACTGTTCACAGGTAAGGGAAAGGCCTTAGTATCATCTCTCCTTTCTGAAATGTTCCTTTTTAGCAGCAATTCATTACTTAAAAACATGTAACTTTCCTTGTGTTGGAAGATATTTATCGTAGGCAATATGTTTGGTCTTATCAGGATTTGAGAAGATCTCTTGCAGTACTGTCTCCGTTGGAGTTAAAATACTGATAAACATCCTGTTAAGTCACACTGAACTGTGTTTGGTGGTCTTTGTGAATAAGGTGCTCTGATAAGCAAGGAAAGTATTTCCCATCAGCCTGTTTGAAAGTGATGCTAATCTGTTTACAAACAGTCCCAAAGGGGATCCGCAGGTAGCATGGACAAACAGTTGAGAGATGACAGATGAGATGCTTCTCAGGTTCGCCTCGGCCTCCATCAGTAAACAGGAAACCTTAGACCTCTTGACCTGTTAAAGATCCTAAACGATCTTCTCACAACTCCTGAGAAGCCATGATTCAAAAGACAAGTATTAGTTACCTCTCATCTGTTGACGTGATGTGATTTGCTTGAAAGTTTGATCATAGAATTAGATCTGATTCATAGAGGGTTATAAAGCTTCATCTGGTATGTTTTGCCACCATGAATTTCCTAAATTGCCAATCCATCTACTAGGGAAAAGCTGGTTTCGGCAATCAAGTTAAGTCCATTGTGGTATGGACTTTAGCACAAAGTAATAATGAGACGCATTGTTTCTAATGTCAATAACGGGGAGAAATCCGAGTTGTCTCAAACCAATGATTTGTGGGCACTTCCGCAGTAACGAAAATGTTGGCAGCTGAACAATTGTCCCATTGAGGTGTGTAAGAATCTCCAGGGGCATACAGAGGTCAAAAAGTCAGGCCCCCTGTCGACCGCCTTTCCCAGTCCTGGGCCTGAGAGAAAAGGGAACCACTTCTGTTGTGGAATTGCTCGAAATTACAATGGACCCTATTTCACAGACATCAATTATTAATATTAAAAATAAAGTACATTACCCAATATTTTGCAAAGAAATTGCTACCAATCAGAGAATCGAGACAAGCATATTGTGCCCAAAAAAAATAAATACTTTGCTCGGCATGAAGCAATCTGTCTACGCTCTCAAACTACTCAAATATGTATGTAGATATGCATATTTTGCAATAAACATAAATTAAATATTTTTTATTCACTTGTCATTCACAGTGCTTCATGGGATCGTAGTTCCATTCCTCACCGGAGCTGTTAAATATGTAAAGTCCTCTATCTGTATGATTTTTAAATATTATTTTGTTCAAAACAAAGTTTGGAAAGTTGTTCAAGCACCTTGTAGCTGGTTGGTTTGGTTCATGACTTATAATATCAGAAAGATTAATGGGAAAAATACATACAATAGAGTAACAAGTGCTGTGACAAATCTTGGTTATTCTAACACAGTACACTTGAATCAAGGCACTGTTGAACTTAATTAAACCAAATTACAGTTTTACCATGTTAATATATCCAAAAACATTGACCTATTTTGTTAGAGTAAGGGGAAAAAAAATCAAATCATCAGAATGGTGTACGCTGTGGTGCTCATATGGGAAATGCAAGTTTTAATCTATAGCTAGTTTAATTCCCCGATTCATTTTTGCATAATTTCCTGTTCTTTCTCCACTACACCATCAATTTCAAACTCCAAAAACAGATCTTATCTTGTTGTAACTGAGTGTTGTTGCAGAATTCAACATTTGACATGATGTTAAAAAAGTCCCTCAACCTCAGAAATTACATTTTGGCTTTTCGCTCGTGTGTTTCCATCCACCCAGAGGATTCCCGTCAACAGACTGAACTCGCTAGTATGTATTTATTTCATTAGTAGCATAAACCGTCACTCTCCCTATCTGGCTTTGGATAGGAGAGGAGGGGCTCATCTGTTGGACACAGAAGGATGGGAGTCGGTGAGAGAGTGAACACAAACCAACTATTAACGTCTAGACGCAACATAAAACCAAGCAAATCCTAATAGCAAGCACTTGTGGACTGTCAATGTCAACCTCTGAAAAGTGTGAGGGGACATGCACTTTCTAAACATCTCCACTAATCACCAAAGGCAGCAGAAAAAACCCACACAAACCAAACTTGGCTTCAGGTCATTTAAGAGGTCTGCTGGATTGGCTAGTAAGAGTTCACTGCTGAAAGACTAAGAGAGAGTGAGAGAGAAACAATGGGAATACCATTGAAGCATTTTCGTTACTACAACTCCTATAAGGCATTACTATTAATTATTTTTTTTTATTATTTATGCTCACACAGAGAAAGTGCTGGCATGGCAAATTGAGTGGCCCAATTGCTCTTTTCTTCATTCTTCTATCCACTAACGACACTCTTTAATGACCTCTGGGCCTTGGCTTGGTTAGAACTCCTGAATAGACGCGTTTTCCACATGATTGCCTCTGCTTTGAGGCCAAAAATGAATTTAATTTCCAAGAGGTCCTCCACCCATCCTAAATGTATATATCGATAAATCTGAACGTTATAGACCTGATGCACATCATAATGGTGCCATACTGAGGTGAAATGACGTTCTGATCCATGTGCAAAGCTACAAATGGACTTAAAGGAACTGTTCACCCTGAATTGAGAAAGGAGATTTTTTTATTATCTTAAAGGGGGGGTGAAATGCTTGTTTTCACTCAATATCCTGTTAATCTTGAGTACCTATAGAGTAGTACTGCATCCTTCATAACTCCAAAAAGTCTTTAGTTTTATTATATTCATAAGAGAAAGATAGTCTGTACCGATTTTTCCCGGAAAAACACGACCAGCTGGAGGCGTGACGTGTGGGCGGAGCTAAAGAATCACGAGCGAGAGTAAGCTTTTGCGTTGAGCGCGTCTGGAAGCTGTGACACCGTGAGGACAAAACCAACCAAAACAAACCATGGGGAACAGTCAGATTCAGCGTATATTTATGATCCAGAATCAGATCCAGAGGCTGAAATTGTACAAGAGCAGAATCAGCAATCAGTCTCTATGTGGTATGTACTGAAACTGTATATATTTGCTTAGCGGTTTTGGAAATTGACTAAGTTCCACTTTGTCGTCTTTTTTTTTTTTAAGCTGTACATGTGGAAAGTGCAGTTTGATGACAACATCGCATGTTGTTTACTTGATGTGCTTACGCGCCGATAGCTAAGTTAATAACACAGAGATATTTGAAGCAGTTTTACTCACCGCATGCGGTTCCAACACACGATCGTGACCCTTTTTAGTTGGGACTGCATTATCCTTAAGAAATAAACGATGTTCAAATCCGTCGTCAAACTGGGCCTTGTTTGTAAAACAAGCATCTTCGAAATGCAGGGAACAAACAAAAACACTTGCACAACTCCGTTGATGCTCTGTAAAAATAAACTCCATCCACTGGTCCCTTAATGCTGTTTCTCTTTTGGTAATCTGTGCAGGGTTGTCTTGCCCTGGCAACCAAAAACACACTCCTTTTGTGATTTCGCGACGCTCTCGCTCTGATCAGTGAATGTCTGTGCTCAGCCTCTAAGTGCTCTGCTATACGGGAGCGCGCGCTCTTCCGGCAGACGTGCCCTCAGGACCCATATAGGGAAATTCCGCTCCATCTAACATCACACAGAGCCATACTCGAAAAAAACTTTCCGAAACTTGTGACAAACCGGAAGTAGTATTTTTGGAACAGAAATACTCCTTCAAACGTACAACTTAATTTTTTAACTTTGTCCATGTTTAGCATGGGAATCCAATTCTTTAACAGTGTAAAAAACTCAGTATGCATGAAATAGCATTTCACCTCCCCTTTAACATGGCTCTTTCTTTAATGGTCAGTGTAACAAAGCTCAAACGACACAAATCAAAGCACAATTTTGCAGGAATTTTAATCAGACACTAAAAATAATACCCATTAAAAGTTTGTTGAGTCAATGGGATCACTCGGGGGTCCTAAGTGACACCAGCCAATAAGTGCTGTGAAATTTAACAGCTCTTGGTCAATAGACAGGAGTGGGAGAGAATGGCCAGTGTTGAGCTGTTTTGAGCGTGGGTCTTGTAGTTCTTTTGACTGTTTGGAAAGCGATATTGTGCACTGGAAGGCTAACACTTTGGACAAGATAGTCAGATATTCAGCAGTGCTGTGGAGAGGAGAGGACGCGCACCTGGTGAGCACATTAGAGCGCTTTTGCTCCGTTTCTGAAATTATCATTATTTTATCACTGCATAAAAGCACAGCTAACAATCTGATAAACCATGTATTGACAGTAAAGTACAGTACATGATGCTTTTAAGTTAATATACTTGGATATTATTACAGTACTATGTCTATGAACAGATGTCTTTGTTTCACATTCTGAAGACCAGAGAGCAGCTGTGAGCTCATGGCAGAAGCAGTTAGCACGGAGCTAGAGGCACAAGCTCGCGCCTGATCTCTGGAGGCTGATGCTGATGCTGAGGTGAATCAGGGGACTAATATTATGCATTTAAATGGAATGATGTAAAGCTGGAGGATGTGGATTCTGTTTTAGATTGTAATAAACCACATGGATTTTATAATTTATAGAGTCTTGTGTCTCATGAAAAAATATATTGTTATTTGGTATAATTCGCTTATGCCCTTTTTGTATATTACTACTAAGACAAACATGGAAATGAAACAGAATTCAGTCAATAATCAAGAAAAGTGCTATGGCACATAGTAATATAGGATTCTGGGGGCAATGTGCTTTATAAAACCTGTTTTTGCAAAGGATACTCACAAAGACACTTTTAGAAGCAAATCTATTTTATATAAAAAAATATTTTTTAGTATTACAGACATGATTTTGTTAAATGTAAGGAAATGCATATAGATAATTGTTTAACAAAAATGACAGCATATGGATTTAGAATGACATGAAGGAGAGGGAAAGATGACAGAATTTTACATTTGTGTCAACTGCCCCTTTAAGGCTAGTGATTTATGATAAATAAATGTATGTCTTGGAAAGCACAAGAGATTTTTTCAAAAACATAAAAAAAAATCTTACAACCCAAACTCTAATAAATGAGTGTATTATTTATCATTATTTGACTTGGAGTTGTTGGCTGTATGTCTTTCGTCTTAGCAGAAACCTAGTTGGAAATCTATTTGTTCACCATCCCTTGCAAAGTTTCTCTTTCTCTCCCTCCCTCTCCATTTTATTCTCCTCCCTCTCTTTTGTGTCTAATCCTGAAACAGAGAGCACAGCTCTGCGAGGTAAAGAGGAATGAATGTAGTTGTTTCTCTGAGGAGACTGGAGGTCTGGCTCACTCTTCAAATGGCACGGTGTTAGTTGGGGAATGTGCAATTATGGAGCTCGGTCCTTTGATCGCACTTTTTCCATCAGGCCTAAATTGTCCTCACATTGAGCACCGCCGTGTATCCTTGGGCACTCTTCTTGCGCAGGCTTTGTTTCATGTACGCCCCTTTGGAACTCAAAGCATCCCAGTCTGAAAACTGAGCTTTTCCTCAGCCATGCACCAGCGCTGGAGTGAGCTACACTTTTGCTTCGTGTATATATATATATGTGTGTGTGTGTGTGTGTGTGTGTGTGTGTGTTTGTCCTGGAGTGAGCAGAAGGCAAAATGATCACAAAACAGGTTTTAGTAGAATGTTTCAGATTGTGAAATATGTATGTATTGGATAGTCCATTTAAACCTATGTTTGCATTCAGATTTCTTTGCTTTTTTTATTTTTATTTCTGGACGTTAAGTTAAATTTTTTTGGTCGTTGAAGTCGTCCATGTAGATAATGTGTGGATGTCTGTTTGCATGTGGTTTTGTGTCACACTGATTATTTCCAAATGCTCCAGTACGTTATCTGTGCTTCACATAATAGCTTCCACCTCTGTGGAATTAACCCACAAAGTTTATAGACTTTATTTCACCCCCCCCCCCCACCCACCTTTCTTTTTTACCCAGGTCTAAATTACTAGTGGCAGGCGTAGTGTCCGTTAAGATGTGGGACCACAGCTGCATGCTCTCTCGTTCTGTACTCTGCGGGTCGCCTTTCCTTGTGCTAATGGCTCTGTACAAAGCCAGGGCACCTGGAAGGTCAGTACCTCAGCTGCATTCAACTCCCATCATGCCACTGTCAGGATTGCATGCTCTATATATTGTTTTATTGGCTTGCTCAATCAGCAGCAATCATACAGATCTTACAAGAAACGAGTCTGATAGCAAAATCAGTTAGAAGTCTGTTGAGTATGTGTGCTTGGTACATAATTTTGGCCACAAAACATGTATTTAATTGATGCTTATATCAGCACATTTAGACCACAAATGGCTTCAAGAAGCAGTGATTTTGCGGTGTCTGCCACTGGGGCTTGCAGATTCTCAACAGTGTCAGAAATGTGTTAAGTATCCAAAAGGACATTGCAATCATATGTGTTTGGACACAATTGTCATATTCATAGAATTATCAGGAATTGAAAAACAAAATGCTTTTTTAATTGAAATTAATTTCATCAGTGAGCTGTTGCCAAATAATGAGATCATTAGAGAAAGATTTTGAAATGGTTGCAGTGTATGTTTTTGAGAATAGTCAGAAGAGTACTTTGTACAGTACAGCAATCAGATTACACTTTTTTTTTTTTTTTGCTGTATGTTTTCGATTCCGTAAATGGAACTGGCTCATAGTAGTCATTTGTTGGGAATCGAATTACATGGGTCACACTTAGTTTTATGGTGTTCTCAGTAACGTATTTATATATATATATATATATATATATATATATATATATATATATATATATTAAATGCATGTTTAAAACTTAATTTACTGTTAACAGTTTTAATTAATGAACATTAGATATACATTTTTAATACAAAATATTACAATGGCATCTTACAGAAATAAAAGGAGTTGAAGTACTAAAACAAATAAAAATGAATTAAAGGTAAATAATGAAATATATATATATATATATATATATATATATATATATATATATATATATATATATATATATCTGATCTGATCGGATTAATCTGCGATTTAAATTGTATGTGAGTAAACGTTAAGTTTAGTACGCCAAGTTGTTTGCTGTGTAAAGATAGATTTTCAGATATCATCCATTTATAAAACATATTCCTGGAAAAAGTAGCACATTATAAGTTTGGCCAGTCATGTAGTCATCTTGCATTTGATTTTATTTAAAGTGACTGACAGTACACTGACAAAGTGTTCCTGGAGAAACCTGGGGCTGCTGCTTATTTTAAGAGCACAGTGATTATAGTTTGCTCTTTAAAGGTATGGAGCCTTCAACTTACCAGCCCAGGAGAGTTAATAGTGGATAAGGAGTTGATGGTGGACAAGAACTTGAAGTATTCACTCTTTTCAGGTTCCAAACAATGTGTTGAAGAACTCCTGCTGCTTTGCTGCAAGTGACGTATGCACATGATAGTCACTACAACAGGACCATCCCACAATAACGGCCTTTTAAAATATAAAAGGCCTGTTGTCATTGCAATTTTTTACGTTTTTTTTTTTTCATCAGGAGCTTCTAGACTCTGTTGACAATGATGCTGTATTTGCACTTGTAACACATGCAGATGTGTTTCCAAGATGCATTGTTAGCTGCCAAAGAGTTTCATTCCTTGCTGCTTGTTTCTGCATGATCAGAAGATAAGAAACATCAGCCACTTGGAAAAACACAAGGAGAAACACAGTCGGCAGTGATAAACAATTCCACTTGATGGCCAGCACAGCATTCTCTACTCTGTCATATGGCAAACTTTTTGATGAATACTCATGTCTTTTCGATTTGATTGCCAATGCTGTAAATTTCCAGCTCAAACTATCCCCATCCAGTACTTTGAAAAATATGTTCTGAAGTTGCCAAGTCATGCATATAAATCTCATTGGGAGTTTAAGATTACTTTGAATGGCAGTGTGTATGCTGTTAAGCATGAGCACTAGCTAGTGCTCATTTGAATGGCTTGTTTAAGAGCTTCTCCAGTTCAGTAATTCTTGTCCAGATGGATTGCTATTTGAAGGGAGTGTACTGTAACTCGATGTGCCAAATCACAATTTTTTTGTTACAAAGGTTAAAGGGGGGGTGAAATGCTATTTCATGCATACTGAGTTTTTTACACTGTTAAAGAGTTGGATTCCCATGCTAAACATGGACAAAGTTTCAAAAATTAAGTTGGACGTTTGAAGGAGTATTTTTGTTCCCAAAATACTCCTTCCGGTTTGTCACAAGTTTTGGAAAGTTTTTTTCGAGTATGGCTCTGTGTGACGTTAGATGGAGCGGAATTTCCTTAAATGGGTCCTAAGGCACTTCTGCCGGAAGAGCGCGCGCTCCCGTATAGCGAGGCTGAGCAGCACAGACATTTCACTGATCAGAGCGATTCACTGATCAGAGCGAGAGCGTCGCGAAAAGTCACAAAAGAAGTGTGTTTTTGGTTGCCAGGGCAAGACAACCCTGCACAGATTACCACAAAAAAACAGCATTAAGGGACCAGTGGATGGAGTTTATTTTTACAGAGCATCAACGGAATTGTGCAAGTGTTTGTGTTTGTTCCCTGCATTTCGAAGATGCTTGTTTTACAAACAAGGCCCAGTTTGACGACGGATTTGCGTATCGTTTATTTCTTAAGGATGATGCAATCCCAACGAAAAAGGGTCACGATGTGTTGGAACCGCAGGCGGTGAGTAAAACTGCTTCAAATATCTCTGCCTCCTTGTTAGTGCGTCCCCTCCCATGCCGGAGACCCGGGTTCGAGCCCCGCTCGGAGCGAGTCTTTGCTGCTGCTGCTCTCGTTCAGTTTCAGCCTCGGGATCTGATTCTGGATCATAAATAAACGGCTGAATCTGACTGTTAGCCATGGTTTGTTTTGGATGATGGTTTTTTCCTCAAGGTAATGTCACAGTTTCCACATGCTCTCAACGCAAAAGCCTACTGGCGCTCGTGATTCTTTAGCTCCGCCCACACATCACGCCTCCAGCCGGTCGTGTTTTTCCGGGAAAAATTGGTACAGACTATCTTTCTCTTATGAATATAATAAAACTTAAGACTTTTTGGAGTTATGAAGGATGCAGTACTACTCTATAGGTACTCAAGATTAACAGGATATTGAGTGAAAACGAACATTTCACCCCCCCTTTAATAACATCTGTTGGCTATCAGTTCTTCTGTCAGGATGTATTTTCCCCGTACATTTGGCTTCCCCCCTGCAATGCAAAGCTTTTCAAGGAATGCTTCCAGGGAGATACAGAAGAGATCAAGTTGGGGCACTTATCCTCCTTATTTAGTGCTGAACTAACTGAAAGTAACATACAGAATCTGGCCTGTCAGAGTAACATAGCGGTTTCGCTTCACATACACACACTGAAGGTTTAATGTAAGCCGAAGGAATGCTTACATTTGCAGACGGGAGGAAAATGTAGCCTAGTACCTCAGTCCAGCACTCTGGAGGATTGTGAAATAGTGTATTTTTAAACAGAATGGCTCTGGCTGTGGAGTGTAATGTTGCTGGGCCTTATTCACCCACTGCTTCAGAAATGACACCTCAGCAGTCAAACACACCATTCTTGGCTCTGTGAAGCCTTTAAGTCAGAGTCTCCACTCTTTTGGAGCTGAGCAGAATGTATCAGCCTTCCCCCAAACAGAGCAACTACAGATGTACAAAATATCAGCATCAGTAATCAGCCCAGTTCTTGACCTTAGATTTTATAATTGTTATTATTTTATATAAAAATGTGTTCTATATTAATTACTAAGTTTTATTTACTTTTTAAACATTTTGATTTTTATTATTTATTTTATTTTTCATTGTGAGAGTTACTGTTTATGAGTTACTGTTTATTAGCATTTAAAACACCAATAAATAAAGTAATACCTAAAAACTAAACACTTTTGACCAATCTGATATTTATTGTAATATTTAGTAAATCTCCAATTGAAAATCCACCTCAATTCATGCACTACATTGTTTAAAGTTACTGATGAATTGCCATTTTTATTCCATTTTATTTTAATCATTCCTTATATTAATATTTTAATAAGTAAATCATAAAATATTAAATTATTTCATATTTTCCTACATATTTTTTCTCTGATGCCTGAATTCATTTGTTTCATTTAAAACTATTTATTTTTATTTTAATGTTTTGTTGTTTAACTTTTTAATTAGCAGATCGCAAATTGAAAATCTTTCATAATTTCATGATGCTGATCACTTCAATTTATATTTAATAAATAACTTTATTTTAACACACACACACACACATATATATAAATTGCTTTTGCGTCTCTTTTGTAAGTCACTTTGGATAAAAAGTGTCTGCTAAATGCATAAATGTTAATGGTTTAATCAAAGCAAGAATTTAGATATAGCTGTATCCCTATGTACAACAAATTACCTCTGGGGAAAAGCCTGCAAAACTTGTCATTTCTGTATTGCAGGTACTGTAGAAGGTCTCAAACTGACCGCTGCAGCAGAGAGCCGTATGGTATGTGTTAGCTGTCGCGGGGCATTAAGCGACTGGTGGAATGTGATTGAAGTGGTAAGCCTGGTGGCAGCCCCGTGTTGAAACCACCTTCCTCTGGCCCTTCGCCAACCCCAGCTGCCAGATCCTACAGGGAGGTACGATCCTGACCCACAAAACCCAAGAATTAAACATCAGTTAGGGTTTCCCACTGAGGTGTGGAGTGCTCTTTCAGGCATGGTATCTCACACAGCTTGGCAAACCTCAGATGTACATAAAGTCAGTGATTTACCAGCACTGCCGTGCTTCCCTGTGAATGTGTAATGAGATCACATGCATGTGCTGCGGTGAAAGAACTTGTTGTGTTATTTATAAGTAGATGCTTTTTTTTGAAACAAAGCTTTTTTGGACTTTATGGCTAGACATTGTGATCTGTTACGTCAATGTTTATGTTCTGACAGTGGTATGTAAGCCTAGTGAGGATTGGTACATGATGATGTATGATAGCTCAGGATCGCAGGTTGCAAAGTGTATTGCATGTTTCTTTTGATAATAATTAATATAGGAGCATCTTAATCAAAGTTCATCGAGTTAAGAAAAACTCGACCCCAAAAAACAGCCTGCTGTGGAGACAGATTTCTGCGGCTCGTTCGCACATTCCTTTCTGATAAAAATGTTTTAGGGAGGACGAATAGAGGCGCTCACAAAGAATGAAAGAGTGCCAGGACTGGTGCCGGCGAGAGTCTGGCTGCCTGCCCTGAAAAGCCACACATGAGTGTCTTTAATTGCTAGACAGAGTAGAATAATTCTTTAGTGATCTTAATTTATACAGTTGCATTAGTAGGGCCATAACATGCTGACAGTGAGCATTGGCAATCAAGGCACAATCATTCTTTCTAACAGGAAAAGCAGTTCTCCCTCAAAGGAAAAAATGCTTTTGTTGTTGTGTTTAAAGACTTGTTCCTCATAATCAATTGAAGTTTTTCCTTAAAGCTCCGTCGCTGTCTACTGTCTTCATAGGCAGCTGCCTTCTAAGACCGCTTCCTAACCTCATAAGGGACTGATTTGGAATGCTCTACATTGGCAGCAACTCTACAATGACTGTAAATCCAGTAGAATTTTCTGTTAGCAGCTAAAGACACAATGCTCTACTAATACACTACCATTCCATTTGGCGTCAGAAATATTTTTTTTAAAGACTTTTATTCAGTAAGGGTGCATTAAGTTGATCAAAAGTGACAGTGGCATGAATAATTTTTACAAAATATTTTCCACAAAATATTAAGCAGCATAATGTTACATGAGCAGCAAATCAGCATCAGAATGTGACACCGGAGACTCCTAATGGCTGCTGAAAAGGAATAAATATTCACAGGAATAAATATAATTTTAAAATATATTAAAATATAAAGCAGTCATTTAAAATTCTATTAATAGTTCACAATATTACAGATTTTATTATATTTCTTAAAGGGATAGTACACTCAAAAATTTACATTTGTGACTTTTTCTCTTCAGTAGAACAGTAAAGAAGATTTTTAGGTGTAATGCTGCGTTCCAGATGAGGTTCCAACCTCATTGATTTCCAAACAATCACACATTGTGTTCACATGTTGACCACATTATCTAGCCATGACAGAATGAGAGTGTTTTGTAATTTTTGTCAGTTGGCAAAAACAGAAGACAATTAACGTAAAATGCTGCCATTCGTTTTAAGAACAGCAGACAAAAAGCAAAAGCAAAAATGAATGTCTAATGTTTTAAGTTTGACATAAGTTAGCTCCACATTATGCTTGTGGGAAGCAGTAACATTAAATGATGAGGTCGGGGTTGATCAATCTTCCCCAAGTTCAAGATGCATTCTAGACAATATTTCCAAGTAGAAGGTAGGAATAAATCTGAATTCTGAATTGTCTGGAATGCAGCATAATCGTTTTCTTTGGCATTTCATACACCCCATGTCTGTGGCTGCTGGTTTTTGAGCATCATAAAACATGGTAAATTAAATTGGTGTTCAAATGTTCTTATCCTGGACACTGGAACCAATTAAAAAGAAGAGTACAATTGCATGCATGATCCTATTCGGGATGATAGAATTCTCACAGATTTCTGACATCTGCTCCAGATCAATTCTACCTCTTTTGTCATTGCATGACACTGACACAGGGCAGAACACCACTACGTCTCAAGAGTCCTCGGCCTCACAGAGGCAGCATCAGCTCACGTGTGTACTTGGTCATTTCTCTCAGATTGCCCAGGGATGTAGATTAAAGGTAATGTTGAATATAATGTTCATTTTCTTACACAGAACGATTGTTTTGCTTCATAAGACCTCAATGTATCTTCAGGAGCCACGGGATTTGATTTGGTCTTCTGTATGTTTTTTTTTGGTGCTCAAAAACCGGCAGCCACGGATGTGCAGTGAATTAACTGCCAGGGACAATGGTTAGACCTAAAAATCTTCTTAAACTGTTCTACAGAAGAAAAAAAGCCTCCTACTTCATGGCTGGCCTAAGGGTGTGAAATTACCCCCCCCCCCCCATTTAAATCAAGGTAATGCAGCCTTTTTTTCAGATTGTAGTGTAAAAATACATAGCACACCAATATTAGGTAAAATTTTAATTAAACTTTTTTTTATTAAAAGGGGTTGGACTAGCTTTTGGAACTGATTTGATCCCTCTCCTTTAGACACAGCATTTGAAGTGTTCTATTTTTATTCCCACCCTCCCCTTCAGTGACCTTTTTCTGTCAAGGACATGTGGTATGATCTTAACTTCCCTCTTAAACGATTGAATCATTAGAAGGTCAGCCCTCCTAGGGGAACGTCCCTGGCCCATCCCTTGACCCCTGTCAGAAAGATGGTTGTGTCTGACACATCAGCTACTCTGAAAGAGAGAAAGTCAAAGTTGGCGGACTCCAAGGTGAGAACGCAGGGTTCTTGCTCATAACTTATCCGCCAAAACAAAGATAGAATGAATGATAGTCATTTGATCACCTAAATATAAAAAATAAATAATAATAATTTCCTCCCTGTGTGTTTGCATTGATATAACTGCAATTTATATATAATTATAATTATACATAAATATATTTACAATATAGTTATATTGTAAAGCCTGAAATTCTGTCTTTAATATATAGTTTTGGTTAACTTTGCTCGTATAAACGTGTAGCACTGGTAGCTCCAAGCCATCTGCTCTATCCATTAAAGAGGTACAGATGCCTCTGTTTCCTTGGGTCAGATGGATTTGTCAGGGTTGCTGACTGCAAGATGAGTTTTTTTTGTTACTTATTGTATGTTCCTCTTTTCACAGCCGAGGGGGCTTGTTTGTGCACATATGTCTGTTCTGTAGTACTGCTGTGATGAATGTATATCTCTCAGGTGAGCAGTAACTTTTCCCTCATCGAGGGGAGGCATGCAGCGACCAGGATGTTCATTTCTAATGACTGGGGGGTAGTTCTTATTGAAGAAAACATTTGCAGACATGCTGGAAAATGTATCAATTCAAGATTCATACATCCACTTCTGGATCCAAGCCATTTTAGAAGCCATCTGGTTGCCCTCAGGTTCCCAGTCTGCCAGGATTGTTTTTGCATATATGAACACACAGTAACTATGCCCAATAACTGATAACATCATGTCAGAACTTGCATCTTCTTTGTTTTCATGAGAAAAAGGTCATAGATGGTTTTAAGTAAAATGGGTTGGCAATCCAATTCAGACTCAGCCATGTAAACACTTCTGCTGGTATTCTGGTAGCATATTAAATTTGATCATGTCTTGTTTGGATTTTTATGTGAAAACCAGAGGAAACTACTTTGTACTGCTTACTATTTATAATTTATTTTTCAGATATTGGTTTGCTTACAGTTAACTGTAATCTGAAAATCAATATTCCTTTTCATATTGTACATGTACAATATGAATATTTTAAATGCTACTGTCTTGTGGCATTTCAATTTTTTTTTTTGTGTGCGTTTTATTATTTAATTTATTTGACAAAATGGTTTTAAATTATGATATTGGCAAAATATTCATCAATATAATCAAAATGTCAGTCAGTTTGGATAAAAGCATGTGCTAAAAGCATAAATACAGTATAAATGTACATTTAGCGATAGTGGTATGGACCTAAAACTACATCACAATATTTTCTGGTATTTATTGCATTAATGATATCAATGATAATATAAACAAAGTACCATACTCCACTGTTTTTGGCTACAAATGAAAGCCGCAGTCTTGAGAACCTCAGAAACAAAAACACTGAACTAAAAGTAAAACTTACCCATCATCAAATATGGTATACCAGTTATATAAAATATACATAAAACCGTCTGCTTGGTATTGGTGTCTCTGTCTCCTTGTGCATCTTCAGATTTTCTTCAAACTTGAATTTGTGTTCGATATGATTGAACAGTTTGGAAGTGTTTATAAAATCATAATAATAATAATAATCTGATCTGATGACAGAAAGAAGTTATTTCAAACACTCGACTGATGTTATGAATTGAATTTGGAGTAAAAACGAATGGGAATTATATCATCAACTAGGGTTTATCATTATTATCGTGGGGAGAATTTCTACTGGTATATTGCAAAAGATGTCATCCATTTCGAATCTCCATGTATTTTTCTAGTACCATGGCACAAACATGCAATCGAATATTATTTTTTATGAGGAAAAGCTACCCTTATATTTTGCAAGCAACATGCTTTGCTGAAAAGATCAATTTTGACAGCTTTGGTTAATATTTGTTAGTCCAGGTTGGTGACGGTTTGGTGCAATCCAAAGCCAGTTGACCAGCATGACCAGCATCAAATCCCCAATATATACTGGCCATCAGCAAAGCTGGTGTTTTCAGAAGCAGTGGGGAAACTCAGACCATAGGTTTGTCAGGGTAAGAGCCATCTGCCTTATCAGAGCTGGTTCCTCAAGCCCCCTGAGACACATGACCTTTAGATAGTCAATTCAAGCCCAGCTGTACTTGGTTACCTAATTGTGTACATGCTCCACCAGTGATATGACTTCCCCATAGTCATCAATACCAATGCTGTTAATTCCTCCACATTGATTGACCATGAGAACAGTCATCACTTCTCACAGGAAGCTTCTTAATACTTTGACCTTACAAATCTATTCAGGACAGGAAAACAAGATTGTACTTGTGCATGTGCGTGTTTGTAAGCCTGGGAACACTCAAAATTTACTTCCTCTACTTATCCTTTAAACACAATATAACAAATATTTACAAGCAAACTTGTACGTGATCTCCTGTCTCATCTGCATCACCACCCACATGCTCACCTTATCAGGCGTTAAAACGGATGGGTTTTGCATGAGGGCAAACAGGAATTTATCTTCTGTATGATTTAGAACATCATAATTATACTTTGAATTATTTGGGAAATAATCTACTGTACAATAATAATTGCGAGTGGATGGAGAATGCTGTGTTTTCACATGCTCGTCATAATATCTGTACTGATCTGGTTTGGCTTCAACAGCAAACTCTTTATGTACTTCTTATTTATTGGGGCTTTGCTAGAAAAACTCAAGGCTTCAGTGTCTTTTAAATCACGCAAAGAGAATAACCGAGGATGCTTCATCATCTCTGTGGTTTTCAGAGATGGCAATAAAAAATCCATGCCCTTCGTTTGTCCTTTATTTCCATTCCTTCTTTCAAGTCGTAATTGCACTCTGGTGTTCTAAATAAATGGACAGACATTCCAGGCATCCCAGTTCGTGAGAGGACAACTTTTTTTGGAACACAGATGGGATCGTGTTCACACGCTGATCCAGATCATCAGCGTTCTGCTTTGTTAGAATGTGTGTGTGCAATTGCATGCATTTTGACCTTTATTGTAAAAAAAACTTGTAGCTGTAAGCTAATGTAAAAAAAAAAAGGGCTGTCAATTTAACACTTACGTATACAGCTAGTTTTTTTAAAGGTTCAAAATAAGAATAAAATGCATTTAATTATTTCCCCCAAATATCTGTCGAATTATCATACTTTTATATTTAGCACAAAATATCATAAGCGATTTAATTTTTTTTATTTATTATTTGATTGTCCTCCAGGCAACAAATGAAACATAATTATATAAGGAAGAAATCAATCTAATTTTGCTCTGTTAGCACTATAATTATATTTCTCTCAAAAATATGTATTTATTTATTTATTTTTAATATAAATTTAGAAAGAAAAAATAAACGCAAATAAAAGTCACTTCCTGCAAATATTATAAAAATGTTGGTGTTGATGCTGTGTGAAGGCATCGCCACAACATTATGAAAAATACCACTGTGTTTGAATGATACAACTTGAAGAAAATGCTAATTTGCATGTTTTCTTTTTAAAATAGGCTACTTTGTCAGTGACGCACCGAGTCAGACAATTTAACACTGCAATAAATATAGGCTAAAAATAGCTAAAAGATGTTCACCTTATCAGCAAAACTTAATCAATTAAATTTGAAAAAACAATTGAAATACTATTTGGCCAGTTGAAAAGAATGAGACCAACTCTATTAAAAAATATTTATCTGAAAATTATTTTAACCGGTTTTGTTTTTATGGATTTTGATATATTTATGTTAAAACATAGCAAGGATACTGGATGATTTTTAGCAATAAAAATTGTGTATGGCACAAATGACATTTATAGTAAGTATCTAATATTTCCTTAATTTCTTGTACCTTAAACGGTGTTAAATGTGGATGGCAATATTCATGGTAATAATATGCAGATGAGGTTATGCACTTTGAATGGAACATATACGTTCGCTTTGAACTGGAATCATGGTGAAATATCCTGTGATGTCCGCTTCACAGGGTTACAGTACAAATGTGCAAAGCAGTAGGGCGCGAAGATTGGAATTGAGAACCACTGACTTAAGCCCTATTCAGATGGGACTAGTTTTCTAAACTATTTTTGAGTTTTGATTCTTACCACCTGACGTCTGTGATTTTTCATGTACCAATTCGGACGGGACTAACATCTCCGTGTTTCTTACAGAGGTGGGAGCGTCGGATTTGTACATCTGGGCATTTCAGAGATCACACACTCTGTATGCGTGCATTGTGTATATTAATTCGGATAGATTACCATTAGTATTATTACACAATAAATACTAAAAACTAAATGGTTAGTGTAGCAAAACCATGTTAATGTGTGGTTTCTTTAGTTTAACTCGGTTTCAATATATATATATATATATATATATATATATATATATATATATATATATATATATATATATATTTGTAGTAGGCTAAACCCAAGTTTAATTTTCATAAAGGTACGTCTGTAAGTAAAATATTATATAACTGAGTGAATAAATGAAAGTGAGTAATCTTACCTGATGTTGATATTACAATAGCCAGTATTAACAGTTTACGTGATCTGGCTATTGATTTTATTATTATTATTATTTTATTATTATTATTTCTTTGCCGGGAAGCAAATATATCAAAGATGCGTGCGGTAAGAGCATCTACGGTAATTCAAGTCGGCCAAAACACACAAGGAAATGTGTTGTGAAATAAAATATTGCTGGCAATCACAGACATTCGCATTCGGACGGGATTCTGATTTTACTGAAAAACAGCAGGTAATTTGCTCTGGAATTATCACAGAGGTTGTGTGAGAAAAACACAGATGCAGCAGATTTGGACGGGATTAAAATCACCAAGTACGTCTGTGAAACACAGATTTCTTTAAGGACCCCCTGTAAAACTAGTCCCGTCCGAATAGGGCTATATACTGACTTATGCATTGCGCCACTTAAAAATAAAATCATGTCTGCATTTGTGATCGGAGAAAAGACAAACAAGCACTACTCTACACTGCTTAAAACTCGCGTTTGAATAGTCAGTGGCAAATCCTTTCACATGTAAACGTGCTTACAGACTGTGAGTCAGAACAGCTGACATTGCAGTCTACTCTCCCAGGATCAGGAAACAGTCCTCTTTTAAATGTGCAGCACACATTTGAAAATTTGGAATTGGAATTGTTCTGGAACAGTGTTGCAAATACAGCATCACCAGAAGAGCAAGAATAAAAGTTACACCTTTCTTTGCATGAACATTTGGGTGGCATTATGCAAATCTTCCCACATTGTGACGTAGGGGCGTGTTAGAACGAGCCATTTTAGGTAGGCATGGTTGACTCTTAACTTTTAAAAAAAATATCTCTTTAGATTTAAGACTTTAGTCTTTG
This sequence comes from Carassius gibelio, assembly GCF_023724105.1. Lineage (NCBI taxonomy): Eukaryota > Metazoa > Chordata > Actinopteri > Cypriniformes > Cyprinidae > Carassius > Carassius gibelio. The sequence goes on from NC_068383.1 coordinate 8,519,476, forward strand.
CAACTTTACAGGTCTTGTTTATGCACCAAGAGATTTTAACACTAAAAAGAGAAAGAAAAAACTGAAATTGCATCATATGACCCCTTTAAAAAAAAAATAATTAACACCAGACTGCACAAATGTCATTTTGATCATTTAGCATTGTCATTTTCATTCTTATACTTCAAATTTTATCCTGAGATAGAAAAGAACAAGAAACATGATGAGAAATGAATTCCAAAGGCTGGCTAAATGTTTTAATTACGGTAATTATTGTTTGGATGGGTAATTACATGCTTTTTATATTCTTTGTAAAAGTCTTGTATGTCTTCTGCGCCCATGTTGTCATAGCTATGTCCCAAAGTGAGACCGCAGACAAAGATCCTCTTCAGCCTAAACTAATAAATAACCTCACCACAAAGAAGAAAAGCTGTTCTCTCATATTATTATCAAAGAAACAATTCCAAGTTGTTTTTCCAAGATGTTTACTTCTGTTGTTTGTGGCCCTGTCTACTTTGATGTGGAAGAGGAAGAGCATGTAATTCACTGTGCCTGTGTGAGATATTCGTTCCCTTCCCTTCTTTTGTCACAGTGTAATAACGGAGTCAAATGGGTGATGTATGGCAGAGCTGTTTTGTTTCCTATACCACCAAGGGCCCACAAACCCACATTTAAAGTCTCGTACATGAGCTAAATGTATAAATGTGTTCTAAATGTAGGCCAAAATGAATAGTTGATTGATCTGGACAATGATACCATCAATGAGAGAGATGGGAGGGAGACGAATAGAAAGAAAAGGCCTCAAAATAAGAGTGGGAGGGAGTTGGTGTGTGTCAGAAAATGAACGAGGGAGGGTTGGAGTCCAGAGGCCCAGACAGGCTAGAACAAGAAAGTAAAGAAAATATCTAATTGGAATCAAGTGTCCTGACAGAGTGCGTGGGCGACTGGATTCCACAGAGCGTGCTGCTTTTTCTTTGAGGGTAAAGAGTATTAGAAAATCCCCTCCATAACAATTCTTTATTTTTGGGGTGGTGTGTTAAACAGAATGCCAGGGGTGCGGCTTTAAACACAACTAGAGATTTCCAGAGACACCCTCGTCTGATGACTTCAGCCTCTTAACTGGAGCACAGATTTTGGAGCGTGTGCATGTTTGTGAAGGCAAGAGCACAGGCTTCCTTGAAGACCAGCTTTCATGCATTCCTCATGCATCGATTGACCCTGTGGTCCCCGGGGCTGTATCAGTTTACCTTAATTAAATATGAAATTTTCAGGAATGTTAATTGCTGTCCTGTGTGCATGTGAGAGCTTTATGAAGCAGCTTGGATTGATGTGTGGCTAGAAGCTGTACATCTAGGTCATTTTTTAAAGATTTTGAATGATATATGGAGGGTAAGATTGTATAGGGTGTTGTCTTGTGACTGGGATATGGATCTATAACTACTTCAGCTGTGGATTAAACTAAACCAGTTCAGTTTGATCCACTGAGATGAAGTATTTTTCTCTGTGTTAAAGTACTTCCTCCTATCCCAGTTTACGGAGAGTAAACACTTTTATTATTCTCTTTTATCATAACTATTGTTAATATTATTTTGCATTTCTGCAGTTTTTGCAATTTTATATAACACAATCATAATAATAATAACACAATGGCACTTTGTAAAAATAATATACATACTTTCATATCTTTCTCATTCTTTGCGCAGGGGAGCAGGTGGTGTTCACTGTTTTAGGAGATGGGCTGTTGAAAAGGCCTCTCATGTTACTGTATGTAATGTTTTCATGTGCCATTGACTACTTTACAGTGAAATCAGATATCAGGGATCAGGAATCAGGAAAGTCAAATTTATTAGAGTTTCTGTTGATGAGCTGTTAGTGGATCACTGTTGGCACGTTTTAAGCAACCAGTTGTCACAGCCTGGCTTAATAGGAAATGTGTGACTGATTTTCGAATCACAAACAGACTAGAGACAATGCATTGCTGGAACATGTGGAAGGTGCCATTTGATTTGAAAGTGTGTTTGATTCGTCTCGATAGAAGTAAAATGTACTACCCTTCTAGCATCCTAGTGGAGGTTTTATATTTGAAACTGCAGCAAATTTTACCTACAGAAACATTTTGGGTTTTGCTGAAATTTATTTAGTCACAAAATTAGTTTACATTGATCGATTTGTGATATGATTTTATAAAGATGTTGCATTATTTGGAAATGGGGTTCGGCTATGCTGTATTTTAGGGTTTTCTGCTATGGCAGTGCTTGTCATTTCTTCCACTGACATCAGCGTTTCAGTTCATCCTTGGTGGCACATTTTCTTATTTCCAAACAAGCGTGTGTGGTGCACATGCAGGATCCTCCAGAACGTTGAAGGGACCCCCCACAAATAAAGGGGCCCACCCGTATGACAGGATCGAGGTGATGGAGCTGTTTTCTGTTTTTATAAATTAACTTCAAACCTCTCAGTTCGTGTTGCACTCATTGATTCAGTTATTATCGCAGCAGGAGATAATAAGAAATGCAAAAATGCCCAATGATTCCAATGATTCATGCCTTTAAAGCTAGTCTTCATGTTACCTTAACAATGTACTTTACATGCACACACGACTCAGGCATGCTTTTAAAGTGATAGCAGAGAGCTTTTCTCCCGCAGTCATTTGTTTCAATTAGCGTTAAGCTCTAATGCAGACCACATGCGTCAGATCTGTGTAACGAGGTGAATGAGGGACTGTTTGGTTTTGCCACTCCTCTACAGTCACATCTGGAGATCTTTTTATGCCATCGTCTACAAGTGACATGCTTTCATGCTCGCAAACTTTTCCATAATGTAACTAGCTATTTGATATTGCAGTAAAACAAGCTACGATCCATTTGTGCTTTCATTCAGTGGCTTATCAGGACAAAGCATTGTAAAGCAACAGCAGACAGGGTTTGTGTGTCCTTTGGAAACAGAAAAAAAACCATAGTATTACTCCTCCACTTTTATTTTACGTCTCCCATACTCATAATTAGTCTCTGGAAACACCCTCACACTTTCAATAAAGTCCAAAAGTGGGGATAAAAAGATGATGTCACTGGATAGAAAGTGATGACAATATCCTTCTGAGGAATTAAAGGGTTATTTGTAGATGTTGTGGTGTCATAAAAAGAAAGTGGTTTGCATGGAGAGGCTCAAGCACTAAAGCTGATGTTCACAAGTGCTGAGCGTTTGATTTTCCTGTCTGATGGGAATGAATGTCTAGTGACATGTCTAGCATTCATAAGCTAGTGCTCATGGGCTTAATGTAGAACATGTTATGCAGAGGCATGATAAATGCCTTCAAGGAATATTCATAGGAGCATTTTACATTTATTTTACACTTATACAAATAATAACTCAAAGCAGAATAACTTAAACAATGTATTGTATTTGTGAACTTATGTTTAGCCATTCTTTTCAGATCATTAGTCATCAAAGCACGGTAAATATTGTTCACAGACAGAAATTTCACCAATTTCACCAATTAATAAATTATTGATTGCCATTTTAAGTCTTAACAAATTAGTTATATCTAAGTGTGTAGGCTTTTTACTTACTTTCTTAATTAGTCTTCCAATTAACTCCATTATAAATGCAACTAATTTGCGAACACGGAACTCTAACGAACACAAAAGGCGCTTCATATCCATTGATATCCAATCATATCATTATGGAGTCACTGGTTCCTCTCATGTGACTTTCCCCCATTTATTCTCAATTACCCCCCCAGTGAAGTCACGGCATGCTAGTGGGTCTCTCTTAAAAGTCAATGGCCTAAGGCTGGCAAGCCTTCGCTGTAACTTTACCTATGGGTGTCTCTGTTGGACAGTGTCACTCAAGAAAAACTACTGATTTATACACTTTTTAATGTTATACTTTGTATTATGGGAGTTGTTTTATTTTATTTTTTATATTTGTTTGGAGTCTGCGAGTCATTAACAAGGCTTCAGCGAGCCTCTTTGATGTGCCGTTGAGTAGTTCATACATAAAGATTTCTGCATGCTGATCACCCACTGATTTCCCCAATCACAGCCCGACCTGTTGGCAAGCTTGTTGACTTCAGGCAAATCGGGTTTAAAACCGTGTAGTGTGTAATGTCTGTTACGCTCATACTGGATTCCAGAGAGCATCTTCGTGCAGGAACTCCACATATGCTTCACAGACGTAATAGAGCTCATGATGTTCCAGGAAATCCCTAATATGTACAAAGGCATCAACTGAATAAAAAGAAAATGAAAACACTTGAACTGATCAAACATAAAACAGTTAACACAACACAACAATGTATGGTTTATCTGTGTTCTTCAAGCAGGTGAATCCTCTCATTACAACAAAAACAACAACATAATTATAAACACAATAATTTCCTACTTTTATTGTACACAACTATAATAAACTGTGCATTCAGTGCTTCAACAGTGCATTCAGGGCCTTAATTATTATATAGCTATATTTCTGAGCCCCATGGCATATGGTTTAATGGAGTGAGTAAGTTCAAGCTGCACACAAGCCCCCCAGTGTGTTTGTTTAATTAATTGAATGATTTGGAAAATTACAAAAATTTGAACTTGGCATAAATTCATTTTATTGAAACTGATTCCAAGATTTTCCCATCAATGGTGTACTTCAAGGGAGGTTCATTCCCCGTCTTGGCATTGATCTAGTAGATAAGGAGCACTGACTATCATAGCGTGCATCAGTGCAGATCTCCACAAACAGGCCCCAGTCACACGAGGGCCAGAAATGTTCAACTGCCTCCTTTAGCTGTCATAGTTTGCTCTGGATTGAGTTACATCGTCCCTCGGGTGGGTATGCATGTTACTATTGGTCTCTGATCCTAATGGATGATTTCCACTCTCACTGGAGGCAGGACATACATACATACACAAACACAGGTTCATCGAGCTCTATGCTACTAACCCCGACCAGATGTGATGTCCAAACAACGCCTTAGAAAAGTTTAAAAAAAAAGTTAGAGTGGCATCTTATTTCTCTTATTTCTTGACCCTGTGGGTGGTTAACAGTGTATTACATATATTGCTAAAATGATTAAAGCTAGTTAGCATGTAGCTGTATGTTGCTAAAGTGTGCTAAGTGGTTTTGTTACTATGCATTTCTGTGTGTTTTGAGGGTGGTTTTGTGTCATAATGAGTTTCTGTGGTATTCTGAATGTTTTTAATGTGTCTGTGTTGCCATGGTGGTCTAGATGGTGGTCTTTTAGCATGTTGATATGCAGTTCCTATGGCCTTCTGGGTGGTTTTGAGCATAATTCTATGTGATTGCTTATATGTCTGGGTACTGGCATATTTCTATGGACAGTTGATGGCTTTATTGAGGTAAATGCAACATTAAGTGTCATTTTTTACAAGCTGTTTATCTTTCTGCGGTTGAATCACTGACTGAGCCATTACATGAGACAAAATACATTTCAATAAGTCATGCTATATCTTTCAGCATATCTTTTGATATTCATTCATGATTTGTGATATGATGACATGCAGTACGTGCTGCCACTTGAACAGAGATGGCTACAGAAGCCCGTCTTATCACAAGATGAAGTCTCAAGAATGTCAAATGATATTTGTTTAAAGTTTGTGATAAAATGGACAGAATTTCAAAGTTGAGTCTTTGTGTCTTATTAAAAGCACCAAGCTTATTGCGATTGTTGGATGCCAGATGCACTTCAAATAAACTTTTAATTAAGTTTTGTTAACACATCAACAGAAAACAGCATAGACTAAGAGATCGATCTTGGGATTTAAACATTGCTATACATTGCTAGGTTATTGCTTATTGGATCAAGTCCAAAGAGCCCACCACAGTATCATAATGCTTTTATGATGATATTATGTGTTTTTATCACATTGAATTCCATTGACATGGCTCTACTTTTACTGTTGGTCTATACTTTGCTCATGTTATTGTTTTTTAAAAATACACAGAAAAGTTATAATATAATTTGAGATATCATTCATGTCCAAAGCACAAACAGTGTGGGCCAAGTTAACCACCAAAGTTTAAGGTCATGATGTAAGTAGTGACAAGATCATTTCTTCTTTATTGTGACATGCTGGATGCAAGTGGAATAAAAATAAAAATAAAAACAATAGGCTTGAGGTGGTTCTATTCATTGGTAGTTTATTGGATACTTGCAGATGTAAATGTGAGCTTGCAGTTGATAGTATGAAAAGTCGTTTCACCGAAAACTCAATTTATGAAATTTTTGATTAAATATCACAAAATCCAAAAATGTTAAAAACACTTATAACCACTTATATGAAATCTAGCATTCTCCTAAATGAAAAATGTGTAAATGACTATTTTTCCAAAGAATAACAAACAGTTGTTGCGGAGCTTGCCAGGTCAAATGATACAGCCTTCAAATCAATTTTTATTCTGTTTTGTGTAATTTCCCAATATAACAACAATATAAAAGGTTGTTATCATGTGCAACTAGATATGAATTCATTAGGTCCAGCAATGAATAAACACAGTTGCATTTTATTGAAGCTGCAAGCTCAGTGCCAAGCACATTAGGTTTTAGTGGCTGTTTTATTACATTTTCATCCAAAAGCATATGAATCATGGCTTCTAAGCTTCCATTTCTGCTTCAGTGGTGAAGCTATAGTGTGGGCCGCAGACACACAGTGCGCCCTCATGAAGGTGCAAGTTTGTTGTTTCCCACTCTCTAGGGTGTGTGGGATTTGCATCATAGTGTGTGTGTCATAACAGATTTGGGCAAACACTTCCTGGCGTGTTGCTGTCATGTCTCAATACAAAGAGAGCAGCATCTGTAGATGTACAATATGTATGTATGTGTGTTTGTGTCTACAGTGTGTTTAAGGAACTTGCCACTCCACCAACACTCACCTTTTCCCAGAGCACCACCCAGAATCAACCAGGTGTGTGTGTGAGTGTAATATTTCATGTTCGGTCTGTGCAGATGTGTGTAGTTTAGGATTCTGATATCAATATTATCCAAATGTAATAGTTTCATCCTATTTTTTATATTCAGATTGGAAACCATGAGATAAATCGTGATGATTGTATTTAAAATACAGCTCCAGTTTTTAATAGAAAAACAATTATTTTGCATATAATATTTAAAAATCTTACAATAAACATACATTCAAGAATAGTCTGTATTTGTCAGGGTTTCTAAATGGAGTTGAAATGGGCCGTTATAAAGGAAATATAATGCATATCCATCATTACATTTTAAGAAGGGTTCCCTCACAATGAGATCACTAAATCCAGCCTGATCTCACAGCAATTCGTACATATTTTATGAGGTGGCTAATTTGTAATAATTTGTATGACCTCATTCGTACAAATTCATACGATTTGTGCTAAAACGTACATATTTTACGAGTTGCACAATTCATATGAATTTGTATGCATGACCTACTCCTAACCCCACCCCTAAATCTACCCGTCACTGGGGTCTAGACAAATCATACAAAATCATACGAGTGAGGTCGTATGAATTTGCACAAATTAAATTGCTACCTCGTAAAATACATACAAATTGGTCATGAGATAGCATTGTTGAATCTGTATCTTTGGCTTCAAAAAGTTTAAAGATGCTTGGTTCAGACAACCCAGTTACACCTCTCCACCATTTCCTAGAAATGTTTTCCCATTTGTGTTAATCTGACTGCTTGTTGATACAAATAGTTACAGTCTCCCTCTCAAGAGTGCTTCAATGATCCTAAACAAATACCTGGTCCGCGGTCCTCGAAATACATCTGCTTATGTACAATATCCCTCTTAAGACATCTGTTACGAGTCCAGCCTTGTACACAGTGCTGAGAAGCTTCCTGTTGCTTACTCTGTGTTTACTCTACAGCTCACTGAAGAAGGGGAATATCCTGTCACTGCATGCTTTCTCACATCCATCTCTCTCTCTTTCTCTCATTTGGCATCTCCAAGGATCTAAACAACAGCAGAAACCTGAGAATTGACCCGTGAAAGCTATTTCTTTTTGCCCTTCACTGGAGCTAACAGAGACTTTGATGGCGATCCTTTCCCTGTCACCTGGAGAGAGGCTGATCCGCTCTGTGTATATGGCACTTAACCGCGGCTCTCAGACAAAAACAGAGGGTGCGACATGGACACGGAACATCGGTCATGGCCGACTAGCGGAAAATAGACCCCTAAAGCCCTATTACTCTCTTCTCTGTCAGGAAGGAGTTAACCCTGCAAAGACTGAACATTAGGGGCAAATGTTAACAGAGCATGTAATTAATGTCATGAGTCCCCTTGACCAGTGGGGCGGACTCTCACTGTCTGTTCTTAACTAGCCAGAAGGATCAGAGTGCGCAAGAATTCATTCAGATCACTTAACCAATAAGTAACCCTTATCAAAGGCATATTGTATCTTACCTGCTATTTCAGAGAAAGTGAACAATATTAGGAGCAGTATCAGAGCTCCTTCCGCTTCCAATCAGTTTTACATTCAAGAAAACATATGCAACTCCAAATAACTCAAAAAATAATGAAGAAACTGTTTAAATCAAGAAACTCACTGAATGAAATTAAGCATAAAATGTGAGATGTCATAGAACTAGGGATTTTTTTTATTTTGCACAGTCCTTTTAGAAAAGATTAAGAGCGTTAATCAGCATAGGCTGTGTAATTATGATCTAGCAAAAATATGATCTGCCATAAATATGGAAAGAACCAATATAATCTGGCCTCGGGCATTGTAGAAATATCTGTCTGGTCCGCAATGGAAAAATCATTATGCCGCACATTCCAGGAATTTAGTAAATCATTCCTTGACAGTAATTGCGGTGATGGGAGGATTGGACAAAATTCACAATTTAAAGATTGGCTCCTTTCAATTCATAAATTGGAACTTAAATTAAAAATTGGCCATGTTTACAGTTTACAGTAAATTAAACTGGAATTTGATTCGGAATGACAGTAAGTGGAATTTACTAAAGTGCAATTCAAAGAAATTAAACAGCTTTCTGGGAAATGTTTAAATGTGAAACTGGAAGTCTTAATGCTTTATTTGCAAGATATTTTGGACCACACAGTTCTATAAATTTATCTTTGTCTGTATGGTCTATGAATCTCCTAAACTGAAGAATTTGTAAACTTTTAAATTAAACTTAATGTCAAAAAAAATTTGTCAAGCCAACATTCAGAGTTTGTTTTGACAAACTTTCCCTATTTTCTTGTTACAAATTACACCTGTTGGGGTATATGAATTTCAATTAATTTGAATACTACTTTTTTTTTACTTTTTTTTAAGGGAAATGTTGCGAATGAGATCTGCATTGAACACATGGGTGAAGTATTCCATGTGCAGGGAGAAAGGCATCACTTTTCCTGTCTTTTGCTGTCTCACTGTGTGGCATCAGTCTCAC